>NW_026046053.1:0-123652 GCF_023898315.1 Schistocerca nitens
GAGCCCAACGGCTGTGTCGTCGACGCCAGTGCTTGTCGGCCGAATGGGTGCGGGAATAGAGGCAGCGTCGGCACGGAGAAGCAAGCAAGAAGGAAGGACGCACGCGCGCTGCGGCGTTTGGCGCGGTTTGCGGCTGGCGCCTTTGGTGGCAACGGCCGGGACAAGCAGCGGTGTATGGTGGTGTGCGGGGCGGACAGGGGCGGCGGCGGTGGTGGACTGGGAGGAGGCGAGGCGGCGCCGACGGTGGCGTGTGGTACGGCGAAAACGGGACGGACGGACGGCGGATGTTGGAGAGGCGCCGCGCACGCAGACACATGGAAGGAAGGAAGGAACGAACGCAAGGGAACAAATGGAGGGGGCGAATGTGGAGATGCGGGCAGGCGGTGGTGTTTGTGGGCATGTGGTGGGGAGAAGGGCGGGGGCGGGAGGACAGAGGCGAGGCGACTGCGTGCTTGCTCGCTCGCTCGCGTGTCTTTTGTTTTTGTGTTTGTTTTTCCATCGTTTGGTCGCCTTGGAGCCTGTCGGTCCCGTCCGTGTGTGGCCACGCTTCGGGTGCGTGTATGTTTGTACGTTTCGTTTGTTCGTCTTCTGCAGCAGAGGCGGTGCGCGGCAGTGGGAACGCCTGCCTGGCGGCTGGGACGGCCAGCAAATGCGGTTGGATGGGCGGCCACAGCACCGCACCTGTGCCCAAGGAGGCGACGCTGGCGGCGGGGCCCCCTCGGATGCGGCCGGCTGGGGGCTGTGTGCGCTGCCGCTGCCGCTGCCGCCGCCGCCGCCGCCGCCGCCGCCGCCGCCGCCGCCGCCGCCGCCGCCGCCGCCGCCGCCGGTGCTGGTGCTGGTGCTGGTGCAGCAGCAACAACGACGAACAACGAGTAAGCAAGAAGAGGACGAAGCGGATGGCTGGTGGGTGAGTGCATTTATTTAGGCGGTCGACAAGGCAGTGCGTGATGTGGCGTTGTGACGGGGGTTTGCTCACGTGGCCTCGTTTGTGTTGATGCGCAGGAAGATGAGATGCGGGCAGACGCAGACGCGTACAGAGAGACGAGCCCGGTCTGCAGCAGGATGTGTGGCGCGGCGCGCCGAGTGCAGAGCAGCGCGCGCCGCCTGGGCCGGGCTGGGCCCGCCCGGCGGCGGGCCGCGCTGTTGTCGCGGACGTGAGCGCCCCCTGGCGGGTGGTCGGAGGCGGCGCGGTGGACGTGTGTCCGGTTGGCCAGTGCACATTGCGAGTGGCTGGCTGGCGGTCGGCGGCGAGACGGGAGAGGAGGTATGTGTCGCGGGCGCCTTTGCTGCGCTGCGTCGTTGCGTGCCTGGGCGTGCGCCTGTCGACTGTGTGTGACTGTGTTGGGCGTTGTGCCACGTACGTGTGTGCTCGGCCGAAGGCGTCGGAAGAAAAAGAGAGAGAGAGACGGGCGGGAAAGTGGGTCGGTGTGCGTGCGTCGCCCGTGATGCGATGATGTCGCGTCATGTCATGTCATGTCTTTGCGAAACGGCTGCCGAGAGGTGTGTGGTGGCGAGCGGGAATGTGCGTTTGGTGGTTGCCGGCCGGCCGGCAGTTGTTGGTGGTTCCTCCTGTGTGGTTGTTTGTGCTGCTTTGATGGCAACGTGGAAGGACGCCGGTTTTTCCGTGCCTTGCGTGTGGTTGTGTCGACGGTGACTGGTTGGGGGTGTGCGCCGATGCACGTGCCATGTTGTTATGTTTGGGTCGTGAGTGTGTTTTTGGCTGTGTTGTTGTGTACGGGAAGGGGGAGAGAGGAGGAGGCGGCGGCGGCGGCGGCGGCGGCGGGGGTGATAGTGCGTGCAGTAGTGCCGTTGCGACGGGCGTCGGGTGGAGCCGTGCGTAGTGGCGGAAAGGTGTAGGTTGCGGGAAGCGAGCCCGTCGCGTGTCGTCGTCGACGACGGGGTCGCGTGCGCTGTGAATCGAGAGTGGCGGGAAAGGGGCAGCGTGCCGCTGTGTCGTGGTCGTTAGCAGAGGCCTGTGTGCCTGTCCGTTTGTTTTCTGTCGGACGCTTGGTGCGAGGTGTTTGTTTTGTTTTGTTGCCGCCGCCGCGGTTGTTTTTGTTTGTCGGCTGTGCTGTGTCGGTGGGTCGGCGAGCTGTTTTGCGGTGCGTGAATGTGTTGGTGCAAAAGTGGCGGCGGCGTCATGGCTGCGACCGCGACGAGCCGCGGGCGCGCCATTGATGATGTTGAACACAGAGCGGCTGTGTGCAATGGGAGGCCTTGTGTACGGGTAGCGGTGTTGTCGTACGTGCATCCGGCCCGGTGCGGAAAGCGCCGTTGCGGTTGCGGGTTGCCTCTGGTCGCGACGTGTGGTGCTCGGCTTTGTGGGTTTTTTTGGTGCCCCTTTGGCCGGTGGGTGGTGTTTGTTGTTTTGTGTGTGTGTGTGTGTGTGTGTGTGTGGTCGGTCTCTTTGGCGCTCGGTATATATCTGCCTCCTGCTCGGTCTTGTTGTCGACGTCGTCTGTAGTTTTTTGCGGCTTGCCGACGACCGACCGACCGAACTACTACCTACCTGTGACAGCTACGTGTGGCGCCCGAAGGTGAACGTAACGTGACCTCGGCGCCCTTAGCCTAACCTAAGATGTCCGGCCGTAAGGTAGGTGCGGCCACCTGACGCCTCACGTCCGAACGCTTAACCTAACTTTGACGCCTAACCTAACTTTAACCCTTAACCTAACCCACGTCCACCTAACGTAACCTAACCTAACCCAAGCGACGCCAACCCTAACCTAAGGTGTTGTACACTGCGAATGTCGAAGGCATGTTATAGTCTTAGGTGGAGAGCACTACACGCAACAAGCGGCTACACGGGTAGCAGGGGTTGTGTGGCGTGGGCTGGGCGGTTTTGTTAGGTTAGATGGCCTTGGGCAAGTACAGAAAGGGGGCAACAGCAGCCTCAACGGGTGCGGGGACCAAGCAGCAATCGGTATCGTTTGTTAATTGTCAACTGTCGAAGCTGCGTTGGTACAGTACCGGAACCGCAAGCGCTGACAGAGAAAGCACCGAAGCTCTGCAATCGTGATAAGGTACAGAAAGCTGGCTGACGCCAGGGATAAATTCTGCCGAAATTGTCACAAAGGTACAGACGGTGTTTTAGAAAGGCTCGATTGCATGCAACCGGTGGTGGTGTGTTCGTCGCTGTTTGAGTAGTAGTTTTGATCCTGTAGTGAAGTAGAGGTGGATGGTTCCTGTGAAATATTGTGGGTGGAGGTTACACCCAACAACCGAGCTAGGTTTAATAATAATTGGCTCCTTTGACCGACCTCCCGACGCAGCAGCATTAGTGGCAGAACAACGGAGAGACGGATTTTGGAAACACATTTCACATACATTTTCCTCAGCATGTTAGGGTCTTAGGTGGAGATTTCAATTTACCCGATATAGACTGGGACACTCAGATGATGTTCAGGACGGGTGGTAGGGGGACAGAGAGCATCGAGTGACATTATACTGAGTGCACTGTCCGAAAATCACCTCGAGCAAAATGAACAGAGAACCGACTCGTGGAGATAACATCGTGGACCTACGGATGACAAACAGACCCGAACGTGTTTCGACTCTGTATGTGCAGAACAGGGACGCAGTGATCATAAGGCCGTTGCAGGGAGGACGGTGTATCTATCTGTTTTGGCTAGCAAGAGTAATAGAAGGCAGATTTGCAGACGACCCGACAGATGAAAAGGCAAATGCCTGTTCCGACACTGACAATGTTGAGTGTTCATGGAGAAAGTGCAAGGCAATGGTAAAAATGCGTTTTTAGACAGGTACGTGCCGAGTGTCGAACTGTGAGGGATGGGAAAAAAAACCCACCGTGGTATACTACAACAACAACGTTAGGAAACTGTTGCGAAAGCAAAGAGAGCTTCACCCAAAGTTTAAACGCAGCCAAAACCTCCGAGACAAACAGAAGCTAAACGATGTCCAAAGTGTGAGCGTAAGGAGGGCTATGCGTGAAGCGTTCAGTGAATTCGAAAGTAGAACAAACCCTATGTACCGACGTTGACAGAAAATGCTAGGACGTTCCGGTCTTGCGTTGAATCAGTAAGTGGCTCGAAACAGCATATCCAGACACTCCGGCATGGTGATGGCATTGAAACAGAGGATGACACGCGTAAAGCTGTGAAATACCTAAACACCTGTTTCCAAAGCTGTTTCACAGAGGACGGACCGCACTGCAGTTCCGTCTCTAAATGCTCGCACGAACGAGAAACCGGCTGACATCGAAATAAGTGTCCAAGGAGGAATGGGAAAGTCCGCCGGACCCGACGGGATTACCAATTCGCGATTCCTACACAGGGTACGCGAAACAACCTGCCCCCCTTCTAACAGCCGTGTACCGCAAGTCTCTGGAGAGGAAGGGAGGGTTCCAAATGATTGGAAAAGAGCACAGGTAGTCCCAGTCGTCGAGCAGATGCGCAAAAACCATAGACCCATATCTCTGACGTCGATGTGTTGTAGAACATGTTGTTTGCTCGAGTATCATGTCGTTTGTGGAAACTCCAGAGTCTACTATGTAGGAATCCATGTTGGATTCCGGAAACAGCGATCGTGTGTGAGACCCCCAGCTCGCTTTATTTGCGCATGAGACCCAGAAAATATGAGATACAGGCTCCCAGGTGGATGCCATTGTCGTTGACGTCCGGAAGGCGTTCGATACAGCTCCGCACCGTCGCCTGATAAACGACGTAAGAGTCTACAGAATATCAGACCAACTGTGTGGCTGGATTGACGAGATGTTAGCAGACGGAACACAGCATGTTGTTATCAATGGAGAGACAGACGTCTACAGACGTTAAAGTAACCCCTGGCGTGCCACGGGGGAGTGTTATGGGACCATTGCTTTTCACAATTCATATCATATAAATGAGCTAGTAGATAGTGCCGGACGTTCCATGCGTCGTTTCGCGGATGATGTGCTGTATGTAGTATACAGAGAGGTTGCAGGACGATCGGCAGCGGATAGGCACCCGGTGCAGGGAGTGGCAACTGTCCCCTTAACATAGACAAATGTGATGTATTGCGAATATACAGAAAGAAGGATCGTTTATTGTATGATTGATTATATGATAGCGGGACAAACACTGGTAGCTGTGACGTCTGTAAAATATGTATCTGGGAGTATGCGTGCGGAATGATTTGGAAGTGGAATGATGATCAGATAAAAGTAATTGTTGGTAAGGCGGGTACCAGGTTGAGATGCACTGGGAGAATGCTTAGCAAAAATGTAGTCCATCAACAAAGGAGGTGGCTTACAAAAACACGCGTTCGACCGACCCATACGTGAGTGTTGCCCACCAGTGTGGGATGCGTAGCAGGTCGGGTTGACGGAGGAGATAGAGAAAGGTCCAACGTTTCGTCACAGGGTTATGTGGTAACCGTGATAGTTAAGTGGCAGACTCTGCAAGGGAGGCGCTCTCTGCATCGCGGTGTAGCTTGCTCGCCAGGTTTTCGAGAGGGTGCGTTTCCGGATGAGGTATCGAATATATTGCTTCCCCGTACGTATATACCTCCCGAGGAGATCCCGAATGTAGTAAAAGTAGAGAGATTCGAGCGCGCACGGAGGCTTTCAGACAGTCGTTGTTCCCGCGAACCATACGCGACTGGAACGGCAAAGGGAGGCAATGACGACAGTGGCACGTAACGTAAAAAGTGCCCTCCGCCACACACCGTTGGGTGGCTTGCGGCGTATAAATGTAGGAGGTCGGCTGTCGTGTGTGCTTGGAGGCAGATTCGGTGTGTCTGTAGTTGCGGACGGCGGTCAGCCCCCCTCGCGTAAGCGGCGAGGGGCGGCGGCGCTCGGTTGGCCGGTGCCGATGTTGCGCAGGCGGCGCCCGTTTTGTTTGCGGCGGGCAATTTTGTGAGAAAGGGGCGCGAATGTTGGCGGGCGAGGTGGCCCGACGGCTGCGGGCCGATCGGGAAACGGTGGGAGGGCGATGGGGCGGCGGAGGTGCGTTTGCACGGCCGGCATCGCCGCACGCCTCCGCTTGTGTGGCTGTGGCGGCGGCCGCGCTGGCCGGGCTGGCGCGGCGACGGTGTGGCACTTTTGCCGAAGGTTTGGCCATTGTGGCGGGTCGTCGGCTGGGGCTGTGGGGGCGGCATGTGGGCGGGGGCGGCGATTCTCGGCGGGCCGAGCCAGGCTGTAGCGCGCGGTAGCTGCAGTTTGGCCGTGGTTTGCGGCGCTGCCGTGGCGACTGGTTGGCGACTGTGGTGTGGCCGTGTGTAGCCCCATCCTCGGTGGTTTGAACGGCGCGGGTGGTTGCGGCGCAGGTTTGGGGCTGGTCCGCACAGGCTGTCGGACGTTGGGCGGTAGCAAGCGCGGGAGGCGCGGCGCGGCGGCGCGCAGAGTGGCGGCCGCTCTCTCGGCCGTCCGCGCCCGCCCGCGACACTGGCTGGGCCTGGCGGCGCGGCGGCTATTCTCTGCCGCCGTGCTTGCCGCCTGCCGCTCTCGCTCTCGCTCTCGTGTGTGTACGCGCGTCGTCGAAATAATGGCAGATCAGGCGGCTACGAACGAGACTGCTGCGGCACCCGCCGCCACCGGCACGACGAAGAAGGCCAAGTCTGCGGCGTCTGCGAAGAAGCCGCGCGCCAAGCCTGCGCACCCGCGCACCTCTGAGATGGTGACGGCCGCCATCAAGAGTCTGAAGGAGCGCGGCGGCTCGTCGCTGCAGGCGATCAAGAAGTACATTGCCGCGCACTACAAGCTGGACGCGGAGAAGCTGGCGCCCTTTATCAAGAAGTACCTCAAGTCGGCCGTCGTGGCTGGCGAGCTGGTGCAGACGAAGGGGAAGGGCGCGTCCGGCTCTTTCAAGCTTGCCGGCGCCGGCGGCGGGGCGGCCGAGGGCGGCAAGGCCCGTGCCGGCGGTGCGAAGAAGAAGCGCGCCGCTCCGGCCAGCAAGGAGAAGAAGGGCGCCCGTGCGGCCGGCGCAAAGAAGGCTGGTGGCGTGAAGGCGGCGACCGGTCGGAAGGCGGGCGCCGCCAAGAAGGCGTCTGCGGCGTCGGCGGCTCCCGCGGGTGCGAAGAAGGCGGCTGCGGCCAAGCCGGCCAAGGCCAAGTCGCCGTCGAAGGCGAAGAAGGCCGCGAAGGTTCCGACGAAGAAGCCGAAGGCGCCGCGCCCGAAGAAGGCGACGACGCCGTCTAAGGCGAAGGCTTCGCCCAAGAAGAAGAAGTGAAGTTAAAGTAAAGAAAGGAAAGGGGAAGGAAGGGAAGGGCTGGCGCTTGACCCCGTCGTCCCCCACCCCCCTCCCCCGCGTCGTCTAGTGGCGCGCGATGGCACGGCTGCGCGCGGCCCAAAACGGCCCTTCTCAGGGCCATCAGAGGACGTCGGGAAGGCGTTGATTGTCGTGCTTGGCGCGTTGTGTTGTCTTGTTTGGGTGGCCGTGCGTGCATGCGCCGGGGTGTGTGTGTGTGTGTGTGTGTGTGTGTGTGGGGTTGGTTGGTGTTTGTGTGGCGTTTCTGTATGACCCTTGTGGGTACTGTGTGCGTGCCGTGGTGGTTGGATTGTGGGGCCGGTGGCGGTAGGCGGCGGCGCGCGGTAGCGGAGCGGTTGTGGCCGTTTTGTTTTGTGTTTTGTATTTTGTGCGGCGGCCGACGGTTGGTTTCTCATGTTTCTGGAGACTCTGTTTGTTTGCTTGCTTTGCGGATGGCGCGTCTTGTTTGTTATGTGTGTGTCCTCTCTGTGTGAAAGGGGGACGGGGACGTTGAGACGTGGAAGTGGCCGGCGGGAATTGGGAAGGCGCGGTGGCGCCTCGGAGACGGCGGCGGCCAGCCACCCGTGGTGACGTCGTCCGGCTGTTTGTTTGTGTGTATTTGAAGGGGTGGGGTGGGATGACGTCGATTGTGATTGTTGGCGAGAGCGGCTGTGTACGGGAGGGAGGGTGGGGAATTGTGGTGGTTGTTTTAACGGGGCTAGAGAGAGAGGCTGGGCGGCAAGACCGACAAAAGTTTTGCTCGCGACGGAGAGATGTTAGTGGCCCTGAAAAGGGCCGTTTTTTTTGTGTTGCGCGCGTGCGGTGCCGTGCCGCGGCTAAGCGGTTTAGGCGCGCTCGCCGCGGATGCGGCGCGCGAGCTGGATGTCCTTGGGCATGATGGTGACGCGCTTGGCGTGGATTGCGCACAGGTTGGTGTCTTCGAAGAGGCCGACGAGGTAGGCCTCGCTGGCCTCCTGCAGGGCCATGACTGCTGAGCTCTGGAAGCGCAGGTCGGTCTTGAAGTCCTGGGCGATCTCGCGCACTAGGCGCTGGAACGGCAGCTTGCGGATGAGCAGCTCTGTGCTCTTCTGGTAGCGCCTGATTTCTCGCAGGGCGACGGTGCCCGGCCTGTAGCGGTGGGGCTTCTTGACGCCGCCGGTGGCGGGCGCGCTCTTCCTCGCCGCCTTGGTGGCGAGCTGTTTGCGCGGCGCCTTTCCGCCGGTGGACTTGCGGGCCGTTTGCTTTGTGCGGGCCATAGCGGTTAGCGGTGCGTGCGGTAGCGAAGCGTCCGGTGCTGCCTTGACAACGGGCCCGCGCGGGCCCGTGCTGCGCTTATATGCCCTCGGTGCGCGTGGTGGGGGGAGGGCGGGCCAGAGTCTATATAGGGGGGCGGCGCGCGCTCACGGCGCACCGTAGCCGACTCGCTAGCGCCGGGTGAGGAGCTGCCGCTTGTGCTTTTTTTGTTGCTTGAGGAGGAGGAAGAATGACAGGCCGCGGCAAGGGAGGAAAGGGGCTGGGCAAGGGTGGCGCCAAGCGGCACCGCAAGGTGTTGCGCGACAACATCCAGGGCATCACGAAGCCCGCCATCCGCCGCCTGGCTCGCAGGGGCGGCGTGAAGCGCATCTCTGGTCTGATCTACGAGGAGACCCGCGGAGTGCTGAAGGTGTTCCTGGAGAACGTGATCCGCGACGCGGTGACGTACACTGAGCACGCCAAGCGCAAGACTGTGACGGCCATGGACGTGGTGTACGCCCTGAAGAGGCAGGGGCGCACCCTGTACGGTTTCGGCGGTTAGGCAGGCAGCCGGTGTGCTGTGCTGTGGCCTTCCCGCGGCCGTGCCGTTGCCCGTGCTTGGTGGGAGAGACGAAAAACGGCCCTTTTCAGGGCCACCACACTGTTCGGAAATTGAAAAGTGCGAAAGGGTCTGTGTTGCCTGCCTGCCTCTGTGTGTGTGTGTTTGTTGTTGTTGTTGTTGTTGTTGTGCGCCTCTGTTGCTTTGCGTGCGTGCGTTCCGTTTGGAGTTTCGACGTGACGTGTGTGATGATGGATGCGGGAGGGCGCGGCTGAGTCCGGTGTGTGCGTGGTTTGTTTGTGGCGCGGGCCGGATCATCGATCGGATCAGCTGTTTGGTTTGGTTTGGTTTGTCCTGTGCCTGTGTGTTTGGAGAGCGCGCGCGGCGGCCCGCGTGTCGTCCGTCGTCGGGCCGTTACGCGCTCTTTTAATTATGAACATATTAACAATGATCACATCACATTATTGGTGTATTGATGTCGTTGTCGTTGTTTGGAACGCGACTGTGCGTGCGTGGAGGGGTGCAGAAAAAATGTGTGTGTGTTCGGCCACACGGGCTGTGGACAAGATGGCGGACGTGCGCCGGCGCTGTGGACGTTGTTGTAAAGTGCGGCGAGGACGACGGAAACTTTGCTTTGGACGTAGGTTTGTGTGGTGGCCCTGAAAAGGGCCGATTGTTGTGAGGCGAGCCGGCAAGGCAAAGGCGCGTTTGCGTTTGCGTGCAGGGAGCACGCAAGCGCAGCGCCGCGGTCCCTGTTTAGGCCTTCTTCTCGGTCTTCTTTGGCAGCAGGACGGCCTGGATGTTGGGCAGGACACCACCCTGTGCGATGGTGACGCCCGACAAGAGCTTGTTGAGCTCCTCGTCGTTGCGGATGGCGAGCTGCAGGTGGCGCGGGATGATGCGCGTCTTCTTGTTGTCGCGGGCCGCGTTTCCGGCCAGCTCGAGCACCTCAGCCGCGAGGTACTCCATGACGGCGGCGAGGTAGACGGGCGCCCCGGCGCCGACGCGCTCGGCGTAGTTTCCCTTGCGCAGGAGGCGGTGGATTCTGCCGACCGGGAACTGGAGCCCAGCCCTGCTTGAGCGGGACTTTGACTTGCCCTTGACTTTGCCTCCCTTTCCGCGTCCGGACATGGCGTTTGGCTAGTGGCGTAAGCGCTAAACACGTAACCGTAACGGTGCGAGCCGCAGCGAGTCGAGCAGCGGAGTGCGTGCGTGTGCCGGCGGCGGCGGGGTGGGGGTCCCTTTATGGGCTCGGGTGCGGCGGCCGGTTGCGCGCGCGCCCCATTGGTCGGCGGCCGCAACAGGGCGAGCTGGTAAAGGTGCGGTGTTGCGGTAGCGGCGGGTGCCACTGTGTGGGGAGACGCTGACTAGAGCGGAGCGCTTGCTGCCTGTTGTTGTACGTTCGAGATGCCGCCCAAGACTAGCGGGAAGGCCGCCAAGAAGGCCGGCAAGGCGCAGAAGAACATTTCGAAGGGCGACAAGAAGAAGAAGCGCAAGAGGAAGGAGAGCTATGCCATCTACATCTACAAGGTGCTGAAGCAGGTGCACCCCGACACGGGCATCTCGTCGAAGGCGATGAGCATCATGAACAGCTTCGTGAACGACATTTTCGAGCGCATTGCGGCCGAGGCGTCTCGCCTGGCGCACTACAACAAGCGCTCGACCATCACGTCCCGCGAGATCCAGACGGCTGTGCGGCTCTTGCTGCCTGGCGAGCTGGCCAAGCACGCCGTGAGCGAGGGCACGAAGGCGGTGACCAAGTACACGAGCTCCAAGTAAGGAGGAGGTTGTTACTTCGGCTCTTGGAAGGAAGGAAGGAAGGAAGGAAGGAAGGAAGGAAGGAAGGAAGCTCCCTCCGTTGCGAGAGCGGCAAAACGGCCCTTTTCAGGGCCACCAAATTGCCTTTGCGGGAAGAGCGGAATTGTTTGTGTGTGTGTGAGTGAGTGAGTGAGTGAGTGAGTGAGTGAGAGGGGCGGCATAGCTACCCGGTTTGGTTGGTTGCGAGGCAGCTGGTGGTGCTGCTGTGCCGTGGTGGTGTGGTCTCGAATGTGGTTGTGGTTGTGGTTACTGGGGTACGGCCGCGAGGGTTTGGTTGCCGCCGGTGTGACGTGGAATGCGTGCACGAGTCTTGGCGTGGTTGTTTGTCGACACACAGATAGATCGATAGGAGGTGTTGGTGCTGTCTGTGGCGCTGATTCATGTCTTTGTCTCCGTCTGCCCGGTTAGTCACGTGACTGCAATTGAAAGTCCTCGCGATTGATTGATTGTTGGATGTCACCGTTACGGCCGTCTGTTGTCACATCATACATGATGGCGAGGGTGAAATGTTGTGTTGCCGTCGACTATTCCCTTTGCTGTACGGCGCGTTGGTGTGTGTGTGTTGGTGACGTTTTAAATGGACGTGTCGTACTATCATCCATTACGAAGTCGCCAAGAAATGTACGGGCGGGTGGGGTAGGCGACACGCACGGTGGTGTACCTATTTGGCCCTTGATTTGATGATAGCCGTTTCTGCAGTTTGACTGATGATTGATTGGACTGTTGTGCGCACGCACGTCATTCACGGTGCACGTGTGTTCGGTTGAGTACAGTAAGCGTGAGGCTAGACGACGACGGTCGTTGTTTGTTGTTATGGGCGTACACGCGTTTCGTTGGTCTGTGTCCCCCGGTGTGAAATGGCAGGTGTGTCGGTGATGTGATCCGATCCGGCGGCTCTGAGTAACTGTCAATATCGGCGCGGTACACCGGCGTCATGGCAACGTGTCGGTGTTCACACCAGTCGCACTGTGGCACCGTCGGCGCCGCGAACGGTGACGAAAGGCTGACCTTTGATCGGTCGAGTGTCGTGTCTGGGCAGAACGTGTGGAATGAGCAAAACTGTTGGGGACGGAAACAATGGTGGAGGAGGGGAACGGAAAGTAATAAAACAAACAAAATGGAGAAGCAATCACCGGAAAACGAAGCAGGGAAAAACGGAGAGGCGCTGTCTATAGCAACGGAACGTTCCCGTGCATTGCAGCCGCACTGAAAGGCGTTTACGGCGCGGCTGCAGGTGTCGGCCGTGGTGACGGCTGAATTGCATTGCCTTCCCGGATGAAACGTTCGCCGACATGGCTCGGAGGAGGAATCTATGAGAATGCGTTGCCCTTGCCTGCCGTTTCGTGTGCCCTCCTGTTGTGTACGCTGTTGTTGTCCGGTGTAGCGAAGGGTGTGTATGTAGGGGTGTGTGTGTGTTTAGTGGGGAATTGGAAGGTCGATAGCTGCCGTCACGGTCAAGATAACGCAGTCAAAGGTGTCGCGAAAAAGTGTGTTAGCCGTGGTTGGTTGGTTCGTGTGTTTTAAAGAGAATGGACGAGAGAGAGAAAGTAGGTGGAGAGTGCGTTGCGTGTTGCCTAACTGCGTCCGCGAATATGGCAGTAGTTGGTGGTGGGCGTGCCCTTGCATGTGGCCCGGAAGGCGTGTCCGTTTCGCGGTAGTGGCACCGCTGCTGGCATATTCGGGAGATGGGAGGGGCGCGAAAGGAGAAAGGAGACGCGGAGGCTTTTAAAGACGGGGAGGGCGCGTGTGGGTGGCTCGCGCTGCGCTCGGCGGTTGTGTTTGTGCAACAAATGTGTTGCCGGGAGGGGACCGTTGTTGTGGTGCGGTTGTAGCCTCAGACGCGGCCGGCAGTGAACGTGAGACGACGGATGCGGGCCGGGGCGGCGCATGTCGCCGGTGCCATGCCTTTTAAGAGCCGCGTGGTCGGGGGTGTGCGCACCGTGTGTCGTGTTGCGAGACAGCATCATTTGTGCTGCGTGGCGTGGCGTGGCGTGGGGGCGAGGAGAGCGAGCCGCGCGGTGTGCTTGTGCGCCGGAGAATGGCACACTGCGCCTGCCCGTTGAGGAGGCCGATGGCCGTGGTGTGGTGGAAATGGAGCGCGTCGGACGTGCACCAATGAGAAAGAGAAACAAAGCGGCGACAACGAACGAAAGGGGGAGGGAGGCCATTGTGTCACATGCGGCGGTGGGAGGAAAAAAAAAAAAACAAACAAACAAACAAACAAGAAACGAAGACGTAAGAAAGAGGAGAAACAACAAAGAGAATGAGTCGTGCGTTCGCGAGGGGGGGTGCGCGTGTAACTCCGGTACGCGCAGTGCCGGAGCCCAACGGCTGTGTCGTCGACGCCAGTGCTTGTCGGCCGAATGGGTGCGGGAATAGAGGCAGCGTCGGCACGGAGAAGCAAGCAAGAAGGAAGGACGCACGCGCGCTGCGGCGTTTGGCGCGGTTTGCGGCTGGCGCCTTTGGTGGCAACGGCCGGGACAAGCAGCGGTGTATGGTGGTGTGCGGGGCGGACAGGGGCGGCGGCGGTGGTGGACTGGGAGGAGGCGAGGCGGCGCCGACGGTGGCGTGTGGTACGGCGAAAACGGGACGGACGGACGGCGGATGTTGGAGAGGCGCCGCGCACGCAGACACATGGAAGGAAGGAAGGAACGAACGCAAGGGAACAAATGGAGGGGGCGAATGTGGAGATGCGGGCAGGCGGTGGTGTTTGTGGGCATGTGGTGGGGAGAAGGGCGGGGGCGGGAGGACAGAGGCGAGGCGACTGCGTGCTTGCTCGCTCGCTCGCGTGTCTTTTGTTTTTGTGTTTGTTTTTCCATCGTTTGGTCGCCTTGGAGCCTGTCGGTCCCGTCCGTGTGTGGCCACGCTTCGGGTGCGTGTATGTTTGTACGTTTCGTTTGTTCGTCTTCTGCAGCAGAGGCGGTGCGCGGCAGTGGGAACGCCTGCCTGGCGGCTGGGACGGCCAGCAAATGCGGTTGGATGGGCGGCCACAGCACCGCACCTGTGCCCAAGGAGGCGACGCTGGCGGCGGGGCCCCCTCGGATGCGGCCGGCTGGGGGCTGTGTGCGCTGCCGCTGCCGCTGCCGCCGCCGCCGCCGCCGCCGCCGCCGCCGCCGCCGCCGCCGCCGCCGCCGCCGCCGCCGCCGGTGCTGGTGCTGGTGCTGGTGCAGCAGCAACAACGACGAACAACGAGTAAGCAAGAAGAGGACGAAGCGGATGGCTGGTGGGTGAGTGCATTTATTTAGGCGGTCGACAAGGCAGTGCGTGATGTGGCGTTGTGACGGGGGTTTGCTCACGTGGCCTCGTTTGTGTTGATGCGCAGGAAGATGAGATGCGGGCAGACGCAGACGCGTACAGAGAGACGAGCCCGGTCTGCAGCAGGATGTGTGGCGCGGCGCGCCGAGTGCAGAGCAGCGCGCGCCGCCTGGGCCGGGCTGGGCCCGCCCGGCGGCGGGCCGCGCTGTTGTCGCGGACGTGAGCGCCCCCTGGCGGGTGGTCGGAGGCGGCGCGGTGGACGTGTGTCCGGTTGGCCAGTGCACATTGCGAGTGGCTGGCTGGCGGTCGGCGGCGAGACGGGAGAGGAGGTATGTGTCGCGGGCGCCTTTGCTGCGCTGCGTCGTTGCGTGCCTGGGCGTGCGCCTGTCGACTGTGTGTGACTGTGTTGGGCGTTGTGCCACGTACGTGTGTGCTCGGCCGAAGGCGTCGGAAGAAAAAGAGAGAGAGAGACGGGCGGGAAAGTGGGTCGGTGTGCGTGCGTCGCCCGTGATGCGATGATGTCGCGTCATGTCATGTCATGTCTTTGCGAAACGGCTGCCGAGAGGTGTGTGGTGGCGAGCGGGAATGTGCGTTTGGTGGTTGCCGGCCGGCCGGCAGTTGTTGGTGGTTCCTCCTGTGTGGTTGTTTGTGCTGCTTTGATGGCAACGTGGAAGGACGCCGGTTTTTCCGTGCCTTGCGTGTGGTTGTGTCGACGGTGACTGGTTGGGGGTGTGCGCCGATGCACGTGCCATGTTGTTATGTTTGGGTCGTGAGTGTGTTTTTGGCTGTGTTGTTGTGTACGGGAAGGGGGAGAGAGGAGGAGGCGGCGGCGGCGGCGGCGGCGGCGGGGGTGATAGTGCGTGCAGTAGTGCCGTTGCGACGGGCGTCGGGTGGAGCCGTGCGTAGTGGCGGAAAGGTGTAGGTTGCGGGAAGCGAGCCCGTCGCGTGTCGTCGTCGACGACGGGGTCGCGTGCGCTGTGAATCGAGAGTGGCGGGAAAGGGGCAGCGTGCCGCTGTGTCGTGGTCGTTAGCAGAGGCCTGTGTGCCTGTCCGTTTGTTTTCTGTCGGACGCTTGGTGCGAGGTGTTTGTTTTGTTTTGTTGCCGCCGCCGCGGTTGTTTTTGTTTGTCGGCTGTGCTGTGTCGGTGGGTCGGCGAGCTGTTTTGCGGTGCGTGAATGTGTTGGTGCAAAAGTGGCGGCGGCGTCATGGCTGCGACCGCGACGAGCCGCGGGCGCGCCATTGATGATGTTGAACACAGAGCGGCTGTGTGCAATGGGAGGCCTTGTGTACGGGTAGCGGTGTTGTCGTACGTGCATCCGGCCCGGTGCGGAAAGCGCCGTTGCGGTTGCGGGTTGCCTCTGGTCGCGACGTGTGGTGCTCGGCTTTGTGGGTTTTTTTGGTGCCCCTTTGGCCGGTGGGTGGTGTTTGTTGTTTTGTGTGTGTGTGTGTGTGTGTGTGTGTGGTCGGTCTCTTTGGCGCTCGGTATATATCTGCCTCCTGCTCGGTCTTGTTGTCGACGTCGTCTGTAGTTTTTTGCGGCTTGCCGACGACCGACCGACCGAACTACTACCTACCTGTGACAGCTACGTGTGGCGCCCGAAGGTGAACGTAACGTGACCTCGGCGCCCTTAGCCTAACCTAAGATGTCCGGCCGTAAGGTAGGTGCGGCCACCTGACGCCTCACGTCCGAACGCTTAACCTAACTTTGACGCCTAACCTAACTTTAACCCTTAACCTAACCCACGTCCACCTAACGTAACCTAACCTAACCCAAGCGACGCCAACCCTAACCTAAGGTGTTGTACACTGCGAATGTCGAAGGCATGTTATAGTCTTAGGTGGAGAGCACTACACGCAACAAGCGGCTACACGGGTAGCAGGGGTTGTGTGGCGTGGGCTGGGCGGTTTTGTTAGGTTAGATGGCCTTGGGCAAGTACAGAAAGGGGGCAACAGCAGCCTCAACGGGTGCGGGGACCAAGCAGCAATCGGTATCGTTTGTTAATTGTCAACTGTCGAAGCTGCGTTGGTACAGTACCGGAACCGCAAGCGCTGACAGAGAAAGCACCGAAGCTCTGCAATCGTGATAAGGTACAGAAAGCTGGCTGACGCCAGGGATAAATTCTGCCGAAATTGTCACAAAGGTACAGACGGTGTTTTAGAAAGGCTCGATTGCATGCAACCGGTGGTGGTGTGTTCGTCGCTGTTTGAGTAGTAGTTTTGATCCTGTAGTGAAGTAGAGGTGGATGGTTCCTGTGAAATATTGTGGGTGGAGGTTACACCCAACAACCGAGCTAGGTTTAATAATAATTGGCTCCTTTGACCGACCTCCCGACGCAGCAGCATTAGTGGCAGAACAACGGAGAGACGGATTTTGGAAACACATTTCACATACATTTTCCTCAGCATGTTAGGGTCTTAGGTGGAGATTTCAATTTACCCGATATAGACTGGGACACTCAGATGATGTTCAGGACGGGTGGTAGGGGGACAGAGAGCATCGAGTGACATTATACTGAGTGCACTGTCCGAAAATCACCTCGAGCAAAATGAACAGAGAACCGACTCGTGGAGATAACATCGTGGACCTACGGATGACAAACAGACCCGAACGTGTTTCGACTCTGTATGTGCAGAACAGGGACGCAGTGATCATAAGGCCGTTGCAGGGAGGACGGTGTATCTATCTGTTTTGGCTAGCAAGAGTAATAGAAGGCAGATTTGCAGACGACCCGACAGATGAAAAGGCAAATGCCTGTTCCGACACTGACAATGTTGAGTGTTCATGGAGAAAGTGCAAGGCAATGGTAAAAATGCGTTTTTAGACAGGTACGTGCCGAGTGTCGAACTGTGAGGGATGGGAAAAAAAACCCACCGTGGTATACTACAACAACAACGTTAGGAAACTGTTGCGAAAGCAAAGAGAGCTTCACCCAAAGTTTAAACGCAGCCAAAACCTCCGAGACAAACAGAAGCTAAACGATGTCCAAAGTGTGAGCGTAAGGAGGGCTATGCGTGAAGCGTTCAGTGAATTCGAAAGTAGAACAAACCCTATGTACCGACGTTGACAGAAAATGCTAGGACGTTCCGGTCTTGCGTTGAATCAGTAAGTGGCTCGAAACAGCATATCCAGACACTCCGGCATGGTGATGGCATTGAAACAGAGGATGACACGCGTAAAGCTGTGAAATACCTAAACACCTGTTTCCAAAGCTGTTTCACAGAGGACGGACCGCACTGCAGTTCCGTCTCTAAATGCTCGCACGAACGAGAAACCGGCTGACATCGAAATAAGTGTCCAAGGAGGAATGGGAAAGTCCGCCGGACCCGACGGGATTACCAATTCGCGATTCCTACACAGGGTACGCGAAACAACCTGCCCCCCTTCTAACAGCCGTGTACCGCAAGTCTCTGGAGAGGAAGGGAGGGTTCCAAATGATTGGAAAAGAGCACAGGTAGTCCCAGTCGTCGAGCAGATGCGCAAAAACCATAGACCCATATCTCTGACGTCGATGTGTTGTAGAACATGTTGTTTGCTCGAGTATCATGTCGTTTGTGGAAACTCCAGAGTCTACTATGTAGGAATCCATGTTGGATTCCGGAAACAGCGATCGTGTGTGAGACCCCCAGCTCGCTTTATTTGCGCATGAGACCCAGAAAATATGAGATACAGGCTCCCAGGTGGATGCCATTGTCGTTGACGTCCGGAAGGCGTTCGATACAGCTCCGCACCGTCGCCTGATAAACGACGTAAGAGTCTACAGAATATCAGACCAACTGTGTGGCTGGATTGACGAGATGTTAGCAGACGGAACACAGCATGTTGTTATCAATGGAGAGACAGACGTCTACAGACGTTAAAGTAACCCCTGGCGTGCCACGGGGGAGTGTTATGGGACCATTGCTTTTCACAATTCATATCATATAAATGAGCTAGTAGATAGTGCCGGACGTTCCATGCGTCGTTTCGCGGATGATGTGCTGTATGTAGTATACAGAGAGGTTGCAGGACGATCGGCAGCGGATAGGCACCCGGTGCAGGGAGTGGCAACTGTCCCCTTAACATAGACAAATGTGATGTATTGCGAATATACAGAAAGAAGGATCGTTTATTGTATGATTGATTATATGATAGCGGGACAAACACTGGTAGCTGTGACGTCTGTAAAATATGTATCTGGGAGTATGCGTGCGGAATGATTTGGAAGTGGAATGATGATCAGATAAAAGTAATTGTTGGTAAGGCGGGTACCAGGTTGAGATGCACTGGGAGAATGCTTAGCAAAAATGTAGTCCATCAACAAAGGAGGTGGCTTACAAAAACACGCGTTCGACCGACCCATACGTGAGTGTTGCCCACCAGTGTGGGATGCGTAGCAGGTCGGGTTGACGGAGGAGATAGAGAAAGGTCCAACGTTTCGTCACAGGGTTATGTGGTAACCGTGATAGTTAAGTGGCAGACTCTGCAAGGGAGGCGCTCTCTGCATCGCGGTGTAGCTTGCTCGCCAGGTTTTCGAGAGGGTGCGTTTCCGGATGAGGTATCGAATATATTGCTTCCCCGTACGTATATACCTCCCGAGGAGATCCCGAATGTAGTAAAAGTAGAGAGATTCGAGCGCGCACGGAGGCTTTCAGACAGTCGTTGTTCCCGCGAACCATACGCGACTGGAACGGCAAAGGGAGGCAATGACGACAGTGGCACGTAACGTAAAAAGTGCCCTCCGCCACACACCGTTGGGTGGCTTGCGGCGTATAAATGTAGGAGGTCGGCTGTCGTGTGTGCTTGGAGGCAGATTCGGTGTGTCTGTAGTTGCGGACGGCGGTCAGCCCCCCTCGCGTAAGCGGCGAGGGGCGGCGGCGCTCGGTTGGCCGGTGCCGATGTTGCGCAGGCGGCGCCCGTTTTGTTTGCGGCGGGCAATTTTGTGAGAAAGGGGCGCGAATGTTGGCGGGCGAGGTGGCCCGACGGCTGCGGGCCGATCGGGAAACGGTGGGAGGGCGATGGGGCGGCGGAGGTGCGTTTGCACGGCCGGCATCGCCGCACGCCTCCGCTTGTGTGGCTGTGGCGGCGGCCGCGCTGGCCGGGCTGGCGCGGCGACGGTGTGGCACTTTTGCCGAAGGTTTGGCCATTGTGGCGGGTCGTCGGCTGGGGCTGTGGGGGCGGCATGTGGGCGGGGGCGGCGATTCTCGGCGGGCCGAGCCAGGCTGTAGCGCGCGGTAGCTGCAGTTTGGCCGTGGTTTGCGGCGCTGCCGTGGCGACTGGTTGGCGACTGTGGTGTGGCCGTGTGTAGCCCCATCCTCGGTGGTTTGAACGGCGCGGGTGGTTGCGGCGCAGGTTTGGGGCTGGTCCGCACAGGCTGTCGGACGTTGGGCGGTAGCAAGCGCGGGAGGCGCGGCGCGGCGGCGCGCAGAGTGGCGGCCGCTCTCTCGGCCGTCCGCGCCCGCCCGCGACACTGGCTGGGCCTGGCGGCGCGGCGGCTATTCTCTGCCGCCGTGCTTGCCGCCTGCCGCTCTCGCTCTCGCTCTCGTGTGTGTACGCGCGTCGTCGAAATAATGGCAGATCAGGCGGCTACGAACGAGACTGCTGCGGCACCCGCCGCCACCGGCACGACGAAGAAGGCCAAGTCTGCGGCGTCTGCGAAGAAGCCGCGCGCCAAGCCTGCGCACCCGCGCACCTCTGAGATGGTGACGGCCGCCATCAAGAGTCTGAAGGAGCGCGGCGGCTCGTCGCTGCAGGCGATCAAGAAGTACATTGCCGCGCACTACAAGCTGGACGCGGAGAAGCTGGCGCCCTTTATCAAGAAGTACCTCAAGTCGGCCGTCGTGGCTGGCGAGCTGGTGCAGACGAAGGGGAAGGGCGCGTCCGGCTCTTTCAAGCTTGCCGGCGCCGGCGGCGGGGCGGCCGAGGGCGGCAAGGCCCGTGCCGGCGGTGCGAAGAAGAAGCGCGCCGCTCCGGCCAGCAAGGAGAAGAAGGGCGCCCGTGCGGCCGGCGCAAAGAAGGCTGGTGGCGTGAAGGCGGCGACCGGTCGGAAGGCGGGCGCCGCCAAGAAGGCGTCTGCGGCGTCGGCGGCTCCCGCGGGTGCGAAGAAGGCGGCTGCGGCCAAGCCGGCCAAGGCCAAGTCGCCGTCGAAGGCGAAGAAGGCCGCGAAGGTTCCGACGAAGAAGCCGAAGGCGCCGCGCCCGAAGAAGGCGACGACGCCGTCTAAGGCGAAGGCTTCGCCCAAGAAGAAGAAGTGAAGTTAAAGTAAAGAAAGGAAAGGGGAAGGAAGGGAAGGGCTGGCGCTTGACCCCGTCGTCCCCCACCCCCCTCCCCCGCGTCGTCTAGTGGCGCGCGATGGCACGGCTGCGCGCGGCCCAAAACGGCCCTTCTCAGGGCCATCAGAGGACGTCGGGAAGGCGTTGATTGTCGTGCTTGGCGCGTTGTGTTGTCTTGTTTGGGTGGCCGTGCGTGCATGCGCCGGGGTGTGTGTGTGTGTGTGTGTGTGTGTGTGTGGGGTTGGTTGGTGTTTGTGTGGCGTTTCTGTATGACCCTTGTGGGTACTGTGTGCGTGCCGTGGTGGTTGGATTGTGGGGCCGGTGGCGGTAGGCGGCGGCGCGCGGTAGCGGAGCGGTTGTGGCCGTTTTGTTTTGTGTTTTGTATTTTGTGCGGCGGCCGACGGTTGGTTTCTCATGTTTCTGGAGACTCTGTTTGTTTGCTTGCTTTGCGGATGGCGCGTCTTGTTTGTTATGTGTGTGTCCTCTCTGTGTGAAAGGGGGACGGGGACGTTGAGACGTGGAAGTGGCCGGCGGGAATTGGGAAGGCGCGGTGGCGCCTCGGAGACGGCGGCGGCCAGCCACCCGTGGTGACGTCGTCCGGCTGTTTGTTTGTGTGTATTTGAAGGGGTGGGGTGGGATGACGTCGATTGTGATTGTTGGCGAGAGCGGCTGTGTACGGGAGGGAGGGTGGGGAATTGTGGTGGTTGTTTTAACGGGGCTAGAGAGAGAGGCTGGGCGGCAAGACCGACAAAAGTTTTGCTCGCGACGGAGAGATGTTAGTGGCCCTGAAAAGGGCCGTTTTTTTTGTGTTGCGCGCGTGCGGTGCCGTGCCGCGGCTAAGCGGTTTAGGCGCGCTCGCCGCGGATGCGGCGCGCGAGCTGGATGCCTTGGGCATGATGGTGACGCGCTTGGCGTGGATTGCGCACAGGTTGGTGTCTTCGAAGAGGCCGACGAGGTAGGCCTCGCTGGCCTCCTGCAGGGCCATGACTGCGGAGCTCTGGAAGCGCAGGTCGGTCTTGAAGTCCTGGGCGATCTCGCGCACTAGGCGCTGGAACGGCAGCTTGCGGATGAGCAGCTCTGTGCTCTTCTGGTAGCGCCTGATTTCTCGCAGGGCGACGGTGCCCGGCCTGTAGCGGTGGGGCTTCTTGACGCCGCCGGTGGCGGGCGCGCTCTTCCTCGCCGCCTTGGTGGCGAGCTGTTTGCGCGGCGCCTTTCCGCCGGTGGACTTGCGGGCCGTTTGCTTTGTGCGGGCCATAGCGGTTAGCGGTGCGTGCGGTAGCGAAGCGTCCGGTGCTGCCTTGACAACGGGCCCGCGCGGGCCCGTGCTGCGCTTATATGCCCTCGGTGCGCGTGGTGGGGGGAGGGCGGGCCAGAGTCTATATAGGGGGGCGGCGCGCGCTCACGGCGCACCGTAGCCGACTCGCTAGCGCCGGGTGAGGAGCTGCCGCTTGTGCTTTTTTTGTTGCTTGAGGAGGAGGAAGAATGACAGGCCGCGGCAAGGGAGGAAAGGGGCTGGGCAAGGGTGGCGCCAAGCGGCACCGCAAGGTGTTGCGCGACAACATCCAGGGCATCACGAAGCCCGCCATCCGCCGCCTGGCTCGCAGGGGCGGCGTGAAGCGCATCTCTGGTCTGATCTACGAGGAGACCCGCGGAGTGCTGAAGGTGTTCCTGGAGAACGTGATCCGCGACGCGGTGACGTACACTGAGCACGCCAAGCGCAAGACTGTGACGGCCATGGACGTGGTGTACGCCCTGAAGAGGCAGGGGCGCACCCTGTACGGTTTCGGCGGTTAGGCAGGCAGCCGGTGTGCTGTGCTGTGGCCTTCCCGCGGCCGTGCCGTTGCCCGTGCTTGGTGGGAGAGACGAAAAACGGCCCTTTTCAGGGCCACCACACTGTTCGGAAATTGAAAAGTGCGAAAGGGTCTGTGTTGCCTGCCTGCCTCTGTGTGTGTGTGTTTGTTGTTGTTGTTGTTGTTGTTGTGCGCCTCTGTTGCTTTGCGTGCGTGCGTTCCGTTTGGAGTTTCGACGTGACGTGTGTGATGATGGATGCGGGAGGGCGCGGCTGAGTCCGGTGTGTGCGTGGTTTGTTTGTGGCGCGGGCCGGATCATCGATCGGATCAGCTGTTTGGTTTGGTTTGGTTTGTCCTGTGCCTGTGTGTTTGGAGAGCGCGCGCGGCGGCCCGCGTGTCGTCCGTCGTCGGGCCGTTACGCGCTCTTTTAATTATGAACATATTAACAATGATCACATCACATTATTGGTGTATTGATGTCGTTGTCGTTGTTTGGAACGCGACTGTGCGTGCGTGGAGGGGTGCAGAAAAAATGTGTGTGTGTTCGGCCACACGGGCTGTGGACAAGATGGCGGACGTGCGCCGGCGCTGTGGACGTTGTTGTAAAGTGCGGCGAGGACGACGGAAACTTTGCTTTGGACGTAGGTTTGTGTGGTGGCCCTGAAAAGGGCCGATTGTTGTGAGGCGAGCCGGCAAGGCAAAGGCGCGTTTGCGTTTGCGTGCAGGGAGCACGCAAGCGCAGCGCCGCGGTCCCTGTTTAGGCCTTCTTCTCGGTCTTCTTTGGCAGCAGGACGGCCTGGATGTTGGGCAGGACACCACCCTGTGCGATGGTGACGCCCGACAAGAGCTTGTTGAGCTCCTCGTCGTTGCGGATGGCGAGCTGCAGGTGGCGCGGGATGATGCGCGTCTTCTTGTTGTCGCGGGCCGCGTTTCCGGCCAGCTCGAGCACCTCAGCCGCGAGGTACTCCATGACGGCGGCGAGGTAGACGGGCGCCCCGGCGCCGACGCGCTCGGCGTAGTTTCCCTTGCGCAGGAGGCGGTGGATTCTGCCGACCGGGAACTGGAGCCCAGCCCTGCTTGAGCGGGACTTTGACTTGCCCTTGACTTTGCCTCCCTTTCCGCGTCCGGACATGGCGTTTGGCTAGTGGCGTAAGCGCTAAACACGTAACCGTAACGGTGCGAGCCGCAGCGAGTCGAGCAGCGGAGTGCGTGCGTGTGCCGGCGGCGGCGGGGTGGGGGTCCCTTTATGGGCTCGGGTGCGGCGGCCGGTTGCGCGCGCGCCCCATTGGTCGGCGGCCGCAACAGGGCGAGCTGGTAAAGGTGCGGTGTTGCGGTAGCGGCGGGTGCCACTGTGTGGGGAGACGCTGACTAGAGCGGAGCGCTTGCTGCCTGTTGTTGTACGTTCGAGATGCCGCCCAAGACTAGCGGGAAGGCCGCCAAGAAGGCCGGCAAGGCGCAGAAGAACATTTCGAAGGGCGACAAGAAGAAGAAGCGCAAGAGGAAGGAGAGCTATGCCATCTACATCTACAAGGTGCTGAAGCAGGTGCACCCCGACACGGGCATCTCGTCGAAGGCGATGAGCATCATGAACAGCTTCGTGAACGACATTTTCGAGCGCATTGCGGCCGAGGCGTCTCGCCTGGCGCACTACAACAAGCGCTCGACCATCACGTCCCGCGAGATCCAGACGGCTGTGCGGCTCTTGCTGCCTGGCGAGCTGGCCAAGCACGCCGTGAGCGAGGGCACGAAGGCGGTGACCAAGTACACGAGCTCCAAGTAAGGAGGAGGTTGTTACTTCGGCTCTTGGAAGGAAGGAAGGAAGGAAGGAAGGAAGGAAGGAAGGAAGGAAGCTCCCTCCGTTGCGAGAGCGGCAAAACGGCCCTTTTCAGGGCCACCAAATTGCCTTTGCGGGAAGAGCGGAATTGTTTGTGTGTGTGTGAGTGAGTGAGTGAGTGAGTGAGTGAGAGGGGCGGCATAGCTACCCGGTTTGGTTGGTTGCGAGGCAGCTGGTGGTGCTGCTGTGCCGTGGTGGTGTGGTCTCGAATGTGGTTGTGGTTGTGGTTACTGGGGTACGGCCGCGAGGGTTTGGTTGCCGCCGGTGTGACGTGGAATGCGTGCACGAGTCTTGGCGTGGTTGTTTGTCGACACACAGATAGATCGATAGGAGGTGTTGGTGCTGTCTGTGGCGCTGATTCATGTCTTTGTCTCCGTCTGCCCGGTTAGTCACGTGACTGCAATTGAAAGTCCTCGCGATTGATTGATTGTTGGATGTCACCGTTACGGCCGTCTGTTGTCACATCATACATGATGGCGAGGGTGAAATGTTGTGTTGCCGTCGACTATTCCCTTTGCTGTACGGCGCGTTGGTGTGTGTGTGTTGGTGACGTTTTAAATGGACGTGTCGTACTATCATCCATTACGAAGTCGCCAAGAAATGTACGGGCGGGTGGGGTAGGCGACACGCACGGTGGTGTACCTATTTGGCCCTTGATTTGATGATAGCCGTTTCTGCAGTTTGACTGATGATTGATTGGACTGTTGTGCGCACGCACGTCATTCACGGTGCACGTGTGTTCGGTTGAGTACAGTAAGCGTGAGGCTAGACGACGACGGTCGTTGTTTGTTGTTATGGGCGTACACGCGTTTCGTTGGTCTGTGTCCCCCGGTGTGAAATGGCAGGTGTGTCGGTGATGTGATCCGATCCGGCGGCTCTGAGTAACTGTCAATATCGGCGCGGTACACCGGCGTCATGGCAACGTGTCGGTGTTCACACCAGTCGCACTGTGGCACCGTCGGCGCCGCGAACGGTGACGAAAGGCTGACCTTTGATCGGTCGAGTGTCGTGTCTGGGCAGAACGTGTGGAATGAGCAAAACTGTTGGGGACGGAAACAATGGTGGAGGAGGGGAACGGAAAGTAATAAAACAAACAAAATGGAGAAGCAATCACCGGAAAACGAAGCAGGGAAAAACGGAGAGGCGCTGTCTATAGCAACGGAACGTTCCCGTGCATTGCAGCCGCACTGAAAGGCGTTTACGGCGCGGCTGCAGGTGTCGGCCGTGGTGACGGCTGAATTGCATTGCCTTCCCGGATGAAACGTTCGCCGACATGGCTCGGAGGAGGAATCTATGAGAATGCGTTGCCCTTGCCTGCCGTTTCGTGTGCCCTCCTGTTGTGTACGCTGTTGTTGTCCGGTGTAGCGAAGGGTGTGTATGTAGGGGTGTGTGTGTGTTTAGTGGGGAATTGGAAGGTCGATAGCTGCCGTCACGGTCAAGATAACGCAGTCAAAGGTGTCGCGAAAAAGTGTGTTAGCCGTGGTTGGTTGGTTCGTGTGTTTTAAAGAGAATGGACGAGAGAGAGAAAGTAGGTGGAGAGTGCGTTGCGTGTTGCCTAACTGCGTCCGCGAATATGGCAGTAGTTGGTGGTGGGCGTGCCCTTGCATGTGGCCCGGAAGGCGTGTCCGTTTCGCGGTAGTGGCACCGCTGCTGGCATATTCGGGAGATGGGAGGGGCGCGAAAGGAGAAAGGAGACGCGGAGGCTTTTAAAGACGGGGAGGGCGCGTGTGGGTGGCTCGCGCTGCGCTCGGCGGTTGTGTTTGTGCAACAAATGTGTTGCCGGGAGGGGACCGTTGTTGTGGTGCGGTTGTAGCCTCAGACGCGGCCGGCAGTGAACGTGAGACGACGGATGCGGGCCGGGGCGGCGCATGTCGCCGGTGCCATGCCTTTTAAGAGCCGCGTGGTCGGGGGTGTGCGCACCGTGTGTCGTGTTGCGAGACAGCATCATTTGTGCTGCGTGGCGTGGCGTGGCGTGGGGGCGAGGAGAGCGAGCCGCGCGGTGTGCTTGTGCGCCGGAGAATGGCACACTGCGCCTGCCCGTTGAGGAGGCCGATGGCCGTGGTGTGGTGGAAATGGAGCGCGTCGGACGTGCACCAATGAGAAAGAGAAACAAAGCGGCGACAACGAACGAAAGGGGGAGGGAGGCCATTGTGTCACATGCGGCGGTGGGAGGAAAAAAAAAAAAACAAACAAACAAACAAACAAGAAACGAAGACGTAAGAAAGAGGAGAAACAACAAAGAGAATGAGTCGTGCGTTCGCGAGGGGGGGTGCGCGTGTAACTCCGGTACGCGCAGTGCCGGAGCCCAACGGCTGTGTCGTCGACGCCAGTGCTTGTCGGCCGAATGGGTGCGGGAATAGAGGCAGCGTCGGCACGGAGAAGCAAGCAAGAAGGAAGGACGCACGCGCGCTGCGGCGTTTGGCGCGGTTTGCGGCTGGCGCCTTTGGTGGCAACGGCCGGGACAAGCAGCGGTGTATGGTGGTGTGCGGGGCGGACAGGGGCGGCGGCGGTGGTGGACTGGGAGGAGGCGAGGCGGCGCCGACGGTGGCGTGTGGTACGGCGAAAACGGGACGGACGGACGGCGGATGTTGGAGAGGCGCCGCGCACGCAGACACATGGAAGGAAGGAAGGAACGAACGCAAGGGAACAAATGGAGGGGGCGAATGTGGAGATGCGGGCAGGCGGTGGTGTTTGTGGGCATGTGGTGGGGAGAAGGGCGGGGGCGGGAGGACAGAGGCGAGGCGACTGCGTGCTTGCTCGCTCGCTCGCGTGTCTTTTGTTTTTGTGTTTGTTTTTCCATCGTTTGGTCGCCTTGGAGCCTGTCGGTCCCGTCCGTGTGTGGCCACGCTTCGGGTGCGTGTATGTTTGTACGTTTCGTTTGTTCGTCTTCTGCAGCAGAGGCGGTGCGCGGCAGTGGGAACGCCTGCCTGGCGGCTGGGACGGCCAGCAAATGCGGTTGGATGGGCGGCCACAGCACCGCACCTGTGCCCAAGGAGGCGACGCTGGCGGCGGGGCCCCCTCGGATGCGGCCGGCTGGGGGCTGTGTGCGCTGCCGCTGCCGCTGCCGCCGCCGCCGCCGCCGCCGCCGCCGCCGCCGCCGCCGCCGCCGCCGCCGCCGCCGCCGGTGCTGGTGCTGGTGCTGGTGCAGCAGCAACAACGACGAACAACGAGTAAGCAAGAAGAGGACGAAGCGGATGGCTGGTGGGTGAGTGCATTTATTTAGGCGGTCGACAAGGCAGTGCGTGATGTGGCGTTGTGACGGGGGTTTGCTCACGTGGCCTCGTTTGTGTTGATGCGCAGGAAGATGAGATGCGGGCAGACGCAGACGCGTACAGAGAGACGAGCCCGGTCTGCAGCAGGATGTGTGGCGCGGCGCGCCGAGTGCAGAGCAGCGCGCGCCGCCTGGGCCGGGCTGGGCCCGCCCGGCGGCGGGCCGCGCTGTTGTCGCGGACGTGAGCGCCCCCTGGCGGGTGGTCGGAGGCGGCGCGGTGGACGTGTGTCCGGTTGGCCAGTGCACATTGCGAGTGGCTGGCTGGCGGTCGGCGGCGAGACGGGAGAGGAGGTATGTGTCGCGGGCGCCTTTGCTGCGCTGCGTCGTTGCGTGCCTGGGCGTGCGCCTGTCGACTGTGTGTGACTGTGTTGGGCGTTGTGCCACGTACGTGTGTGCTCGGCCGAAGGCGTCGGAAGAAAAAGAGAGAGAGAGACGGGCGGGAAAGTGGGTCGGTGTGCGTGCGTCGCCCGTGATGCGATGATGTCGCGTCATGTCATGTCATGTCTTTGCGAAACGGCTGCCGAGAGGTGTGTGGTGGCGAGCGGGAATGTGCGTTTGGTGGTTGCCGGCCGGCCGGCAGTTGTTGGTGGTTCCTCCTGTGTGGTTGTTTGTGCTGCTTTGATGGCAACGTGGAAGGACGCCGGTTTTTCCGTGCCTTGCGTGTGGTTGTGTCGACGGTGACTGGTTGGGGGTGTGCGCCGATGCACGTGCCATGTTGTTATGTTTGGGTCGTGAGTGTGTTTTTGGCTGTGTTGTTGTGTACGGGAAGGGGGAGAGAGGAGGAGGCGGCGGCGGCGGCGGCGGCGGCGGGGGTGATAGTGCGTGCAGTAGTGCCGTTGCGACGGGCGTCGGGTGGAGCCGTGCGTAGTGGCGGAAAGGTGTAGGTTGCGGGAAGCGAGCCCGTCGCGTGTCGTCGTCGACGACGGGGTCGCGTGCGCTGTGAATCGAGAGTGGCGGGAAAGGGGCAGCGTGCCGCTGTGTCGTGGTCGTTAGCAGAGGCCTGTGTGCCTGTCCGTTTGTTTTCTGTCGGACGCTTGGTGCGAGGTGTTTGTTTTGTTTTGTTGCCGCCGCCGCGGTTGTTTTTGTTTGTCGGCTGTGCTGTGTCGGTGGGTCGGCGAGCTGTTTTGCGGTGCGTGAATGTGTTGGTGCAAAAGTGGCGGCGGCGTCATGGCTGCGACCGCGACGAGCCGCGGGCGCGCCATTGATGATGTTGAACACAGAGCGGCTGTGTGCAATGGGAGGCCTTGTGTACGGGTAGCGGTGTTGTCGTACGTGCATCCGGCCCGGTGCGGAAAGCGCCGTTGCGGTTGCGGGTTGCCTCTGGTCGCGACGTGTGGTGCTCGGCTTTGTGGGTTTTTTTGGTGCCCCTTTGGCCGGTGGGTGGTGTTTGTTGTTTTGTGTGTGTGTGTGTGTGTGTGTGTGTGGTCGGTCTCTTTGGCGCTCGGTATATATCTGCCTCCTGCTCGGTCTTGTTGTCGACGTCGTCTGTAGTTTTTTGCGGCTTGCCGACGACCGACCGACCGAACTACTACCTACCTGTGACAGCTACGTGTGGCGCCCGAAGGTGAACGTAACGTGACCTCGGCGCCCTTAGCCTAACCTAAGATGTCCGGCCGTAAGGTAGGTGCGGCCACCTGACGCCTCACGTCCGAACGCTTAACCTAACTTTGACGCCTAACCTAACTTTAACCCTTAACCTAACCCACGTCCACCTAACGTAACCTAACCTAACCCAAGCGACGCCAACCCTAACCTAAGGTGTTGTACACTGCGAATGTCGAAGGCATGTTATAGTCTTAGGTGGAGAGCACTACACGCAACAAGCGGCTACACGGGTAGCAGGGGTTGTGTGGCGTGGGCTGGGCGGTTTTGTTAGGTTAGATGGCCTTGGGCAAGTACAGAAAGGGGGCAACAGCAGCCTCAACGGGTGCGGGGACCAAGCAGCAATCGGTATCGTTTGTTAATTGTCAACTGTCGAAGCTGCGTTGGTACAGTACCGGAACCGCAAGCGCTGACAGAGAAAGCACCGAAGCTCTGCAATCGTGATAAGGTACAGAAAGCTGGCTGACGCCAGGGATAAATTCTGCCGAAATTGTCACAAAGGTACAGACGGTGTTTTAGAAAGGCTCGATTGCATGCAACCGGTGGTGGTGTGTTCGTCGCTGTTTGAGTAGTAGTTTTGATCCTGTAGTGAAGTAGAGGTGGATGGTTCCTGTGAAATATTGTGGGTGGAGGTTACACCCAACAACCGAGCTAGGTTTAATAATAATTGGCTCCTTTGACCGACCTCCCGACGCAGCAGCATTAGTGGCAGAACAACGGAGAGACGGATTTTGGAAACACATTTCACATACATTTTCCTCAGCATGTTAGGGTCTTAGGTGGAGATTTCAATTTACCCGATATAGACTGGGACACTCAGATGATGTTCAGGACGGGTGGTAGGGGGACAGAGAGCATCGAGTGACATTATACTGAGTGCACTGTCCGAAAATCACCTCGAGCAAAATGAACAGAGAACCGACTCGTGGAGATAACATCGTGGACCTACGGATGACAAACAGACCCGAACGTGTTTCGACTCTGTATGTGCAGAACAGGGACGCAGTGATCATAAGGCCGTTGCAGGGAGGACGGTGTATCTATCTGTTTTGGCTAGCAAGAGTAATAGAAGGCAGATTTGCAGACGACCCGACAGATGAAAAGGCAAATGCCTGTTCCGACACTGACAATGTTGAGTGTTCATGGAGAAAGTGCAAGGCAATGGTAAAAATGCGTTTTTAGACAGGTACGTGCCGAGTGTCGAACTGTGAGGGATGGGAAAAAAAACCCACCGTGGTATACTACAACAACAACGTTAGGAAACTGTTGCGAAAGCAAAGAGAGCTTCACCCAAAGTTTAAACGCAGCCAAAACCTCCGAGACAAACAGAAGCTAAACGATGTCCAAAGTGTGAGCGTAAGGAGGGCTATGCGTGAAGCGTTCAGTGAATTCGAAAGTAGAACAAACCCTATGTACCGACGTTGACAGAAAATGCTAGGACGTTCCGGTCTTGCGTTGAATCAGTAAGTGGCTCGAAACAGCATATCCAGACACTCCGGCATGGTGATGGCATTGAAACAGAGGATGACACGCGTAAAGCTGTGAAATACCTAAACACCTGTTTCCAAAGCTGTTTCACAGAGGACGGACCGCACTGCAGTTCCGTCTCTAAATGCTCGCACGAACGAGAAACCGGCTGACATCGAAATAAGTGTCCAAGGAGGAATGGGAAAGTCCGCCGGACCCGACGGGATTACCAATTCGCGATTCCTACACAGGGTACGCGAAACAACCTGCCCCCCTTCTAACAGCCGTGTACCGCAAGTCTCTGGAGAGGAAGGGAGGGTTCCAAATGATTGGAAAAGAGCACAGGTAGTCCCAGTCGTCGAGCAGATGCGCAAAAACCATAGACCCATATCTCTGACGTCGATGTGTTGTAGAACATGTTGTTTGCTCGAGTATCATGTCGTTTGTGGAAACTCCAGAGTCTACTATGTAGGAATCCATGTTGGATTCCGGAAACAGCGATCGTGTGTGAGACCCCCAGCTCGCTTTATTTGCGCATGAGACCCAGAAAATATGAGATACAGGCTCCCAGGTGGATGCCATTGTCGTTGACGTCCGGAAGGCGTTCGATACAGCTCCGCACCGTCGCCTGATAAACGACGTAAGAGTCTACAGAATATCAGACCAACTGTGTGGCTGGATTGACGAGATGTTAGCAGACGGAACACAGCATGTTGTTATCAATGGAGAGACAGACGTCTACAGACGTTAAAGTAACCCCTGGCGTGCCACGGGGGAGTGTTATGGGACCATTGCTTTTCACAATTCATATCATATAAATGAGCTAGTAGATAGTGCCGGACGTTCCATGCGTCGTTTCGCGGATGATGTGCTGTATGTAGTATACAGAGAGGTTGCAGGACGATCGGCAGCGGATAGGCACCCGGTGCAGGGAGTGGCAACTGTCCCCTTAACATAGACAAATGTGATGTATTGCGAATATACAGAAAGAAGGATCGTTTATTGTATGATTGATTATATGATAGCGGGACAAACACTGGTAGCTGTGACGTCTGTAAAATATGTATCTGGGAGTATGCGTGCGGAATGATTTGGAAGTGGAATGATGATCAGATAAAAGTAATTGTTGGTAAGGCGGGTACCAGGTTGAGATGCACTGGGAGAATGCTTAGCAAAAATGTAGTCCATCAACAAAGGAGGTGGCTTACAAAAACACGCGTTCGACCGACCCATACGTGAGTGTTGCCCACCAGTGTGGGATGCGTAGCAGGTCGGGTTGACGGAGGAGATAGAGAAAGGTCCAACGTTTCGTCACAGGGTTATGTGGTAACCGTGATAGTTAAGTGGCAGACTCTGCAAGGGAGGCGCTCTCTGCATCGCGGTGTAGCTTGCTCGCCAGGTTTTCGAGAGGGTGCGTTTCCGGATGAGGTATCGAATATATTGCTTCCCCGTACGTATATACCTCCCGAGGAGATCCCGAATGTAGTAAAAGTAGAGAGATTCGAGCGCGCACGGAGGCTTTCAGACAGTCGTTGTTCCCGCGAACCATACGCGACTGGAACGGCAAAGGGAGGCAATGACGACAGTGGCACGTAACGTAAAAAGTGCCCTCCGCCACACACCGTTGGGTGGCTTGCGGCGTATAAATGTAGGAGGTCGGCTGTCGTGTGTGCTTGGAGGCAGATTCGGTGTGTCTGTAGTTGCGGACGGCGGTCAGCCCCCCTCGCGTAAGCGGCGAGGGGCGGCGGCGCTCGGTTGGCCGGTGCCGATGTTGCGCAGGCGGCGCCCGTTTTGTTTGCGGCGGGCAATTTTGTGAGAAAGGGGCGCGAATGTTGGCGGGCGAGGTGGCCCGACGGCTGCGGGCCGATCGGGAAACGGTGGGAGGGCGATGGGGCGGCGGAGGTGCGTTTGCACGGCCGGCATCGCCGCACGCCTCCGCTTGTGTGGCTGTGGCGGCGGCCGCGCTGGCCGGGCTGGCGCGGCGACGGTGTGGCACTTTTGCCGAAGGTTTGGCCATTGTGGCGGGTCGTCGGCTGGGGCTGTGGGGGCGGCATGTGGGCGGGGGCGGCGATTCTCGGCGGGCCGAGCCAGGCTGTAGCGCGCGGTAGCTGCAGTTTGGCCGTGGTTTGCGGCGCTGCCGTGGCGACTGGTTGGCGACTGTGGTGTGGCCGTGTGTAGCCCCATCCTCGGTGGTTTGAACGGCGCGGGTGGTTGCGGCGCAGGTTTGGGGCTGGTCCGCACAGGCTGTCGGACGTTGGGCGGTAGCAAGCGCGGGAGGCGCGGCGCGGCGGCGCGCAGAGTGGCGGCCGCTCTCTCGGCCGTCCGCGCCCGCCCGCGACACTGGCTGGGCCTGGCGGCGCGGCGGCTATTCTCTGCCGCCGTGCTTGCCGCCTGCCGCTCTCGCTCTCGCTCTCGTGTGTGTACGCGCGTCGTCGAAATAATGGCAGATCAGGCGGCTACGAACGAGACTGCTGCGGCACCCGCCGCCACCGGCACGACGAAGAAGGCCAAGTCTGCGGCGTCTGCGAAGAAGCCGCGCGCCAAGCCTGCGCACCCGCGCACCTCTGAGATGGTGACGGCCGCCATCAAGAGTCTGAAGGAGCGCGGCGGCTCGTCGCTGCAGGCGATCAAGAAGTACATTGCCGCGCACTACAAGCTGGACGCGGAGAAGCTGGCGCCCTTTATCAAGAAGTACCTCAAGTCGGCCGTCGTGGCTGGCGAGCTGGTGCAGACGAAGGGGAAGGGCGCGTCCGGCTCTTTCAAGCTTGCCGGCGCCGGCGGCGGGGCGGCCGAGGGCGGCAAGGCCCGTGCCGGCGGTGCGAAGAAGAAGCGCGCCGCTCCGGCCAGCAAGGAGAAGAAGGGCGCCCGTGCGGCCGGCGCAAAGAAGGCTGGTGGCGTGAAGGCGGCGACCGGTCGGAAGGCGGGCGCCGCCAAGAAGGCGTCTGCGGCGTCGGCGGCTCCCGCGGGTGCGAAGAAGGCGGCTGCGGCCAAGCCGGCCAAGGCCAAGTCGCCGTCGAAGGCGAAGAAGGCCGCGAAGGTTCCGACGAAGAAGCCGAAGGCGCCGCGCCCGAAGAAGGCGACGACGCCGTCTAAGGCGAAGGCTTCGCCCAAGAAGAAGAAGTGAAGTTAAAGTAAAGAAAGGAAAGGGGAAGGAAGGGAAGGGCTGGCGCTTGACCCCGTCGTCCCCCACCCCCCTCCCCCGCGTCGTCTAGTGGCGCGCGATGGCACGGCTGCGCGCGGCCCAAAACGGCCCTTCTCAGGGCCATCAGAGGACGTCGGGAAGGCGTTGATTGTCGTGCTTGGCGCGTTGTGTTGTCTTGTTTGGGTGGCCGTGCGTGCATGCGCCGGGTGTGTGTGTGTGTGTGTGTGTGTGTGTGTGTGGGGTTGGTTGGTGTTTGTGTGGCGTTTCTGTATGACCCTTGTGGGTACTGTGTGCGTGCCGTGGTGGTTGGATTGTGGGGCCGGTGGCGGTAGGCGGCGGCGCGCGGTAGCGGAGCGGTTGTGGCCGTTTTGTTTTGTGTTTTGTATTTTGTGCGGCGGCCGACGGTTGGTTTCTCATGTTTCTGGAGACTCTGTTTGTTTGCTTGCTTTGCGGATGGCGCGTCTTGTTTGTTATGTGTGTGTCCTCTCTGTGTGAAAGGGGGACGGGGACGTTGAGACGTGGAAGTGGCCGGCGGGAATTGGGAAGGCGCGGTGGCGCCTCGGAGACGGCGGCGGCCAGCCACCCGTGGTGACGTCGTCCGGCTGTTTGTTTGTGTGTATTTGAAGGGGTGGGGTGGGATGACGTCGATTGTGATTGTTGGCGAGAGCGGCTGTGTACGGGAGGGAGGGTGGGGAATTGTGGTGGTTGTTTTAACGGGGCTAGAGAGAGAGGCTGGGCGGCAAGACCGACAAAAGTTTTGCTCGCGACGGAGAGATGTTAGTGGCCCTGAAAAGGGCCGTTTTTTTTGTGTTGCGCGCGTGCGGTGCCGTGCCGCGGCTAAGCGGTTTAGGCGCGCTCGCCGCGGATGCGGCGCGCGAGCTGGATGTCCTTGGGCATGATGGTGACGCGCTTGGCGTGGATTGCGCACAGGTTGGTGTCTTCGAAGAGGCCGACGAGGTAGGCCTCGCTGGCCTCCTGCAGGGCCATGACTGCGGAGCTCTGGAAGCGCAGGTCGGTCTTGAAGTCCTGGGCGATCTCGCGCACTAGGCGCTGGAACGGCAGCTTGCGGATGAGCAGCTCTGTGCTCTTCTGGTAGCGCCTGATTTCTCGCAGGGCGACGGTGCCCGGCCTGTAGCGGTGGGGCTTCTTGACGCCGCCGGTGGCGGGCGCGCTCTTCCTCGCCGCCTTGGTGGCGAGCTGTTTGCGCGGCGCCTTTCCGCCGGTGGACTTGCGGGCCGTTTGCTTTGTGCGGGCCATAGCGGTTAGCGGTGCGTGCGGTAGCGAAGCGTCCGGTGCTGCCTTGACAACGGGCCCGCGCGGGCCCGTGCTGCGCTTATATGCCCTCGGTGCGCGTGGTGGGGGGAGGGCGGGCCAGAGTCTATATAGGGGGGCGGCGCGCGCTCACGGCGCACCGCACCACTCGCTCGGCGGACGCTGGAGACTGCGGACGGAGCGCACGGACACGCTGTACAGGTGGCAGCAGAAGAAGCCGGCGCGCACGCACCTCCACACGCAGGCGAACATGGCTGGACGCAGAAAGGGCAGCAAGATTGCGGCCGCGATCGAACTCCTGGTCGATGCGATCGGGAAGGACCGCGGTCGCAGCCGCCGCCACAAGAAGAGGCAGCGCACGGAGCAGCAATGCTTCAAGTGCCAGAAGATGGGGCACATGGCGAAAGCGTGCAGGGGCACTCCAGCGTGTCTGAAGTGTGCTGAGGCACACGACACACGCGACTGCACCAAGCCTCGCGACGCGGCTGCCAAGTGCGTGAATTGCGGCGGTGCCCACGCCGCAAACTCGCGCAGCTGCGCCTACGTGCGGGGCTACAGACACAAGATGGCCGCCCCACGCCCAGCAGAGGTGCCTGGCGTCGAGACGGACGTCCCGCCCCCCCGTTCCCGCGGGGGTGGCGCACCGTGCCGTCGCGAAGCCACCACCGACGACGCACTGGCCGCCTTCCACACGGCCCTTGCGGCCGAGAGGGCCGCCACGAGGGAGGAACTCGTGGCTGTTCACCGCCAGCTGCAACAGCTGCGTGAGGAGCTGCGGGTCCTCAGGAAGACGCCAAACATCACTGCGAGTCGGCCAACGGGGGTCGACGCCTCCACCCAGACGGTGCCACCCGAGCCGCCAGTAGATGTGACGGGCGGCGCGGAGGCACCCATGGAGATCGAAGTGGTGCAGCCTGCTCTCCCTCCTGACGGGGAGGTCGAGCCGCGGGCTCACGACGAGGAGACGCACACGGAGACACCCCCAGCTGCCGCGGCGGAGACAGAAGGCCGGCCGCTCAGTACGGACCTCAGCTTGGACCCTGTGCTGCAGGTGTTCGCGTCTCTTCATAACGGGACATACCAGTTCTCCCGTCCAGTCACTCCACCCCACAGGACGAAGACCACTTCTTCGCAACCCGAAGAAGCGGTAACAGACGAAGAGCTGCCCCTCCCGCTCCCAGACGAGCGGAGCGTGCAGCCTTTCCTCAAGAAGATCGTGGCGTCGCTGAAGGACGGGTCGTACCCTCACGGGGACAACCCATACCCCTTCACGCCGGCGCCCGCGAAGCCACCACCGCCTCACCAACCGTGTGACCTCAAACACATGCGTTGCATCTTGCATGAGGCCGTAACCAGGAAGGAGCTGAAATTGCTCAACAGCCGCCCCATCTTCACCCCTTCGGACTGGGAACACATCACCCGGGTCACAGAGAAGTGGGTGAAGGAGGAGTGGCGCTCCGGCAGGCGTCAGCCTGCTCCAGAAGACATACCAATGCACAACTACTTCGCTAGTCTAAACTCAGCGGGGTAGCCGAGGCCGATTCCAACGAGAGGCCACAAATACAACAACAGAGGAATCAAGGAGGAACAGCAGCACTGCTGCTTAGCCTCCACCATCTCCGGACTGAGGAGGTCCGTGATTTACAAGCGAAGCGAAGCTCACGGCGCACCGTAGCCGACTCGCTAGCGCCGGGTGAGGAGCTGCCGCTTGTGCTTTTTTTGTTGCTTGAGGAGGAGGAAGAATGACAGGCCGCGGCAAGGGAGGAAAGGGGCTGGGCAAGGGTGGCGCCAAGCGGCACCGCAAGGTGTTGCGCGACAACATCCAGGGCATCACGAAGCCCGCCATCCGCCGCCTGGCTCGCAGGGGCGGCGTGAAGCGCATCTCTGGTCTGATCTACGAGGAGACCCGCGGAGTGCTGAAGGTGTTCCTGGAGAACGTGATCCGCGACGCGGTGACGTACACTGAGCACGCCAAGCGCAAGACTGTGACGGCCATGGACGTGGTGTACGCCCTGAAGAGGCAGGGGCGCACCCTGTACGGTTTCGGCGGTTAGGCAGGCAGCCGGTGTGCTGTGCTGTGGCCTTCCCGCGGCCGTGCCGTTGCCCGTGCTTGGTGGGAGAGACGAAAAACGGCCCTTTTCAGGGCCACCACACTGTTCGGAAATTGAAAAGTGCGAAAGGGTCTGTGTTGCCTGCCTGCCTCTGTGTGTGTGTGTTTGTTGTTGTTGTTGTTGTTGTTGTGCGCCTCTGTTGCTTTGCGTGCGTGCGTTCCGTTTGGAGTTTCGACGTGACGTGTGTGATGATGGATGCGGGAGGGCGCGGCTGAGTCCGGTGTGTGCGTGGTTTGTTTGTGGCGCGGGCCGGATCATCGATCGGATCAGCTGTTTGGTTTGGTTTGGTTTGTCCTGTGCCTGTGTGTTTGGAGAGCGCGCGCGGCGGCCCGCGTGTCGTCCGTCGTCGGGCCGTTACGCGCTCTTTTAATTATGAACATATTAACAATGATCACATCACATTATTGGTGTATTGATGTCGTTGTCGTTGTTTGGAACGCGACTGTGCGTGCGTGGAGGGGTGCAGAAAAAATGTGTGTGTGTTCGGCCACACGGGCTGTGGACAAGATGGCGGACGTGCGCCGGCGCTGTGGACGTTGTTGTAAAGTGCGGCGAGGACGACGGAAACTTTGCTTTGGACGTAGGTTTGTGTGGTGGCCCTGAAAAGGGCCGATTGTTGTGAGGCGAGCCGGCAAGGCAAAGGCGCGTTTGCGTTTGCGTGCAGGGAGCACGCAAGCGCAGCGCCGCGGTCCCTGTTTAGGCCTTCTTCTCGGTCTTCTTTGGCAGCAGGACGGCCTGGATGTTGGGCAGGACACCACCCTGTGCGATGGTGACGCCCGACAAGAGCTTGTTGAGCTCCTCGTCGTTGCGGATGGCGAGCTGCAGGTGGCGCGGGATGATGCGCGTCTTCTTGTTGTCGCGGGCCGCGTTTCCGGCCAGCTCGAGCACCTCAGCCGCGAGGTACTCCATGACGGCGGCGAGGTAGACGGGCGCCCCGGCGCCGACGCGCTCGGCGTAGTTTCCCTTGCGCAGGAGGCGGTGGATTCTGCCGACCGGGAACTGGAGCCCAGCCCTGCTTGAGCGGGACTTTGACTTGCCCTTGACTTTGCCTCCCTTTCCGCGTCCGGACATGGCGTTTGGCTAGTGGCGTAAGCGCTAAACACGTAACCGTAACGGTGCGAGCCGCAGCGAGTCGAGCAGCGGAGTGCGTGCGTGTGCCGGCGGCGGACTTCGCTTCGCTTCGCTTCTTCCTTACGAGCTTTCCTTTGCTCGCGTAGGGGCAGGGTAAACAATGCTTTGTTGTTCCTGCTATGCCTGTTGTTTTGATAACAGAGCCTGTTTTATTGGTTCGGCCTGTGGGGATACAGTTGTATCCTGCCTGCTGAGGGTTGTTAGTCCCTCAGTAGGTCAGGCCAACGTGTGGTTGGCCTGTGGTGTATGTTGTGGCCCAGGTCCTGTATGAGCCGGTTTTCAGAGTTCTCGGCCTTGCTGTAGAACAGGCGTGCAGTCTGTCTAAAGCGGTTCCGCAGTTGCAGGATTCCGGTCTGCTCATGTAGCAGAGTGGAGGAGTATCTTCGTGGAAGGCGCAGGGCGAGCTTTAGGGCTCTGTTCTGCACCCTCTGTAGCGTCCCTATATGGGTGTCGGCTGCCATGCCCCACACCACGGCTGCGTACTCTAGCACTGGTCTGACCAGCGCTAGGTACAGGGTGATGCCGTGCTGGGGGGCCAGCGTCGACGTGGGGTTAAGCAGGGGGTACAGGGTGTGTAGTCGCCCTATAGCCCTGCTCCTAACGTCCTGGACGTGTGGTCTCCAGGTAAGCCTTTGGTCGAGTGTGACCCCGAGGTATTTGCCGGTTTTACTCCACGGCACGGGGCTCCCCGTGATAGTAACCGGCGGCAAATCGGGAGGCAGCAGTCTTCTAGTGAATACTACTGCCTGGCTCTTTGCAGCGTTCTGTTTGAGCCGCCACTTGGTTGACCACGCGCCCAGGGTGTCGCAGCCAATCTGGAGGAGGCGTCGCATTTCCCTCACGTTCATGCTCCGCACGAATAGCGCGGTGTCGTCAGCATAGAGCGCTAATTTCACCGGCGCCACTCGTGGGGCATCTGCTGTGAAAATGGAGTACAGCAGGGGGCCAAGGACGGACCCCTGTGGCACTCCTGCTCGTATTGGCCTGTGGGTCGAGGTGCCATCATCTAGTCGGACGTGGAAGGTCCGGTCAGCCAGGTAGGAGCGGATGAGGACTCCATGTGATGTCGGTACCCCGTGCACAAAGAGTTTGTACACGAGGCCGTCGTGCCACACGGAGTCGAAGGCTCTGGAGACATCAAGGAACACCGCCCCTAGGTATTCCCTGGTCTCCAGGGCGCGCATGGCTTCTTCCACCAGCCGTAGAAGCTGGTGGGTGGTGGAATGACCGCTCCTGAATCCGAACTGTTCGTCCGGGATGATGCCCTCGACCGTCACATGTCGGAGCAGCCTCTTGGCGTACAGACGCTCGAACACCTTGGAGAGGGACGGGAGTAGGCTGATTGGCCTGTAGTTTTCAGCCTGCCTTGCGTCCTTATTCGCTTTGGGTATGGCTACCACCTCCGCGTGTTTCCACTCGGAGGGGTAGATCCCAGAGCGGAGGACCTGATTGAAGATGCCTGTAAGGAGCTGGTGAGCCCCTTCCGGCAGGTTCTTCAGCAGGTGGTTGTTGACGCCGTCGGCGCCTCCCGCCCTTTTGGTGTTGAGCGTCCGTATCTGTTCTGCCACTTCCTCCTCTGAGATGGGGTCGATACTGTCCCCTTCTTCTCTCGCTGCTAGGAAGATGGGGAGCTCTTCCTCCACTCTGCCAATGTGGGCCACATCGAGATTGTCATCCACTGGGGTGAATGACGACTCGAAGTGGTCGGCCAGTATTCCTGCTTTCCCGTCTGGACTGCAGACGACCATCTGCCCAGCCTGCAGCGGTGGGACTCGCTGCCGCCGGCGCAGGAAGGACTTGACGACTCGCCAAGCACTGCCGTCCTGTGTGTTGAGGGTGGCGACTAGGTCGGCCCAGTCGCGGTTTCTGTGTTCCTCAACCGCCGCCTTGATCTCCCTCCTCATCCTGTTTAGGAGGCGTTTGGTGGCAGGTTGTCGCGTGAGTTGCCATTCACGGAACACTCTGTTCTTCTCCCGTATAGTCTCCCGTATGTGCAATGGGAGGCTACGGGCGAAATCCTTTGGCTGGCGTGGGGGAGGAGGTGATGCTACTTCAGCTGCAAGTAGCAGCTGGCGGTTGAGGTACCGTAGTGCGTTGTCTACCCCCACTTCCGTGGGGTCAGGTGCATCCGAGAGAAGTTCCAGGACGTTCTCCTGGTACCTCTCGCTGTCCATACGGTGGTAGTTCCTACGGCGGGGTGGGAGGGTGGCCCCCCTTACGTCGATGTCGTAGACCACTGGTAGGTGGTCTGACGACAGTGCACACCGGGTGGCGGCGGTCATGTGGTTCCCGATGCCCTTAATAAGGGCGATATCGAGAACATCTGACTGCCCTCGGTGTGGGTAGATGGTGTGGTCCTGGGGTCCGAGCGCGATGGCGCCGTTGCGGAGGGCGGCACGGAGGAGTCGACGACCGCTGACGTTGGTGAGACGGGAGTTCCACTCCGTGTGCTTAGCGTTAAAGTCGCCAGCCAGGAAAACCCGTCCCCCAATCGTCAGTAGTGTGTCAAAGTCTGCCTCCAGGAGATTACCGCGTGGCGGCCTGTAGGCGGCCACGAAGGTAATCTGTCCCACCATGGAGGAGACATTGACCCCTGTCGCTTCAAGGGTTGCCAGGGCTGGGAGATGGACCTGGTGGTGTCGCAGGGAGGTCCTGACATAGATGGCAGTTCCTCCTCCGGCGGTTGGCCTGTCGTGGCGGTAGCAGGCATAGTTCGCTACCTTTACCTGGACTCCTGGTTTCAGGTGAGTCTCGCACACTAGACACAAGTCGACTGCCTCGTCCTGTATGAATTGGCGAAACTCACCTTGTTGTTTTACCAGTCCGTTTGCGTTGAATACGCATACCGATAAACCATGGATCTGCTGTCTATCCATGGTGAGCTACTGAGGGAACGGTGACAGCCTGGAGGGCCCCCGTTACTGCTGTGACAAGCACTGGCAGTTGCGTCAGTATGGTGTTGAGTGAGCGTAGCAGCTCACCCAAACTGGTTGAATCGGTACCTGGAGGAGTGGCGGCTGCGTGAGCGGGCGCCGAGGCAGCGGCTACGGTTTGCGGCTGGGACGCCGCTACCGGTCGCCGCATATGGCGTTCCGCACCCGGCGGTCCTGAGTCCTCTGGGGCTGTGGGGTTTGTCTCTGCATTCTGGTGTTGGGGCAGTGACTTCTGTGCTTGCTGACGCGATGGGGTGGCAGTGGTCCCCTTGGCAGCAGCAGCATAGTTTGTGCCTGGTTGCACTTTGCGCGAGGGGGGCTTTTTTCCTTGGGGTCTGCTAGTGCGCTTAAATATATTGCAGCCCCTGTAGCTCGCCACATGTGGCTCGCCACAGTTGCAGCACTGCGGGGGTTCTTCCCTCTTTTTAGCGCAGTCCCGGCTTTGGTGTTGTCCTGCGCACTTAACGCAGCGGGATGGCATGCTGCAATAGTATGCAACATGGTCCAGGCCCTGGCATGAGTAGCACTGGGCCCTTCTTCGCTTTGCGCGTAGTGGCTCGACCGCCACTGTCACCCGCGCTACCCTCTCGACCTGGAATATTTTCCTGTTGTCCAGGTTGTCAGGGAGGATAGCCAGAAACAGCGGCATGTCTCGCTTGGTTCTCGGTGACTTCATGAGAGTCACCGAGCTGACTGGGTAGCCCATGGCTACCAGTTCTTCTTTGAGGTGATCTGTCGCCATCTTCATTGGTAGATGGCGAAGGACCACCTTTAGTTGCTTCTGGGGGTCGGCATTGTGTGTAAAGCATTTGAGCTTCTCCTGCTCGACGATTTTCATGGCTTGACGGTAGTCGTCCGTCGAGCGCACAGTTGTTTTTAACAGATCGCGTCCCCTGGTCTTTACAGTCAGGGAGGGGACATCTTTGAATAACTGTAGGAAGGATTCGTAGTCCTCCTGCCACTGGATTGTGATCGGAGGCGGTGCAGGCGCCCGCTTTGTGGGCGCCTGCCCCGTCTCCATGTCCTCGTTGTCGTCTTGGACGGCAGTAAAGGAGTTAGTCGTCTGCAGCGGCGCCACGGTTTCGAGCACCTTTGCCCGAGCCGTGTGCCTCCGCTTGGGGACGACAAACTCCCCCTCTTCTTCCTGGGCGGCCTCCTCGTCTGTGGCGGCCTCTGGCGCGTGTTTCTTCTTCTGCAGCGGCCTGTGGACAGAAGAAGGCGCGCTTGCTGGTGGTTCGTCGTCATCCGTCGTCGCTGGCCTCTTGCGAGACGGCAGCGCGACGTCCATAGCTTCTTCATGTTGAAGAAGCTGTTCCAGGTTGGCTTCTGGAATTGCAGACGGCAGGTCAACAGCCTCTTGATCGGTCTGGACCGGAGGGGCGGCCAGCAGAACATTGGTTGCTTGGGAAACCAAGCCTGGTGGCACTGCTCCCTTCAGGGCCGCCTCCGGCAGGGCAGTGTCCCCTTGTGTGGACACGCCTGGCGGGGCTCCTGACGGTACACAGACCTCTTCTATGGCTGCGCCTGGCGACACAGCGGCAACTTCGTATTTTTTAAACCATGCGAAAGCCCTCTCTGCAGCCTCTTTTTCAGCGGCCGAGGTGGGTTTCTCCAAACGGTGGATTATGGCATACAGTTGTAGCCCGGTTAGCGGGATATAGCCTGGGGGCGCAGCGGAGGGCACGACCGTGGTCGTGGCCTCGGTTGCTGCCGGTGGCGGGGCGGGTGCGGCCGTCACCTGAGCGTGCTCAGACGGGGCGGTAGCCGCCGCGACCGTTGTTTGTGCTTCCATGATGAGGAAGGCAGAAGAGGAAGAGACAGAGTCTAGACGAGTGACCGCGGACTGGTCCCACATGAAGGGGGTCCTGGCTCACAGCGTGCCCTATCGGTCCCTAAGCGCAATACAAATTGATGCTGATCAATTTGTATCGCAGCTGAAATAACGTAGAACACGTCAATATTGCTGCTAGCGCACTCGCGAGCGAGTCGTTAGCTGTAGCAGTTCGCTGTTGCTTCCGCCACGTGGCCGCCGTCGACCAGCGTGCCTTCACAAAGGCGCGCGGACAAAGGCGTACGAGGACAAAGGCGCGAGCGAGACAATGCGCAGCGAGGAGCCCGAGCGACCTGACGCTACGGTGGCTCAGCGCAGAGTGTGTTGCCGGCGGCGGCGGGGTGGGGGTCCCTTTATGGGCTCGGGTGCGGCGGCCGGTTGCGCGCGCGCCCCATTGGTCGGCGGCCGCAACAGGGCGAGCTGGTAAAGGTGCGGTGTTGCGGTAGCGGCGGGTGCCACTGTGTGGGGAGACGCTGACTAGAGCGGAGCGCTTGCTGCCTGTTGTTGTACGTTCGAGATGCCGCCCAAGACTAGCGGGAAGGCCGCCAAGAAGGCCGGCAAGGCGCAGAAGAACATTTCGAAGGGCGACAAGAAGAAGAAGCGCAAGAGGAAGGAGAGCTATGCCATCTACATCTACAAGGTGCTGAAGCAGGTGCACCCCGACACGGGCATCTCGTCGAAGGCGATGAGCATCATGAACAGCTTCGTGAACGACATTTTCGAGCGCATTGCGGCCGAGGCGTCTCGCCTGGCGCACTACAACAAGCGCTCGACCATCACGTCCCGCGAGATCCAGACGGCTGTGCGGCTCTTGCTGCCTGGCGAGCTGGCCAAGCACGCCGTGAGCGAGGGCACGAAGGCGGTGACCAAGTACACGAGCTCCAAGTAAGGAGGAGGTTGTTACTTCGGCTCTTAAGGAAGGAAGGAAGGAAGGAAGGAAGGAAGGAAGCTCCCTCCGTTGCGAGAGCGGCAAAACGGCCCTTTTCAGGGCCACCAAATTGCCTTTGCGGGAAGAGCGGAATTGTTTGTGTGTGTGTGAGTGAGTGAGTGAGTGAGTGAGTGAGAGAGGGGCGGCATAGCTACCCGGTTTGGTTGGTTGCGAGGCAGCTGGTGGTGCTGCTGTGCCGTGGTGGTGTGGTCTCGAATGTGGTTGTGGTTGTGGTTACTGGGGTACGGCCGCGAGGGTTTGGTTGCCGCCGGTGTGACGTGGAATGCGTGCACGAGTCTTGGCGTGGTTGTTTGTCGACACACAGATAGATCGATAGGAGGTGTTGGTGCTGTCTGTGGCGCTGATTCATGTCTTTGTCTCCGTCTGCCCGGTTAGTCACGTGACTGCAATTGAAAGTCCTCGCGATTGATTGATTGTTGGATGTCACCGTTACGGCCGTCTGTTGTCACATCATACATGATGGCGAGGGTGAAATGTTGTGTTGCCGTCGACTATTCCCTTTGCTGTACGGCGCGTTGGTGTGTGTGTGTTGGTGACGTTTTAAATGGACGTGTCGTACTATCATCCATTACGAAGTCGCCAAGAAATGTACGGGCGGGTGGGGTAGGCGACACGCACGGTGGTGTACCTATTTGGCCCTTGATTTGATGATAGCCGTTTCTGCAGTTTGACTGATGATTGATTGGACTGTTGTGCGCACGCACGTCATTCACGGTGCACGTGTGTTCGGTTGAGTACAGTAAGCGTGAGGCTAGACGACGACGGTCGTTGTTTGTTGTTATGGGCGTACACGCGTTTCGTTGGTCTGTGTCCCCCGGTGTGAAATGGCAGGTGTGTCGGTGATGTGATCCGATCCGGCGGCTCTGAGTAACTGTCAATATCGGCGCGGTACACCGGCGTCATGGCAACGTGTCGGTGTTCACACCAGTCGCACTGTGGCACCGTCGGCGCCGCGAACGGTGACGAAAGGCTGACCTTTGATCGGTCGAGTGTCGTGTCTGGGCAGAACGTGTGGAATGAGCAAAACTGTTGGGGACGGAAACAATGGTGGAGGAGGGGAACGGAAAGTAATAAAACAAACAAAATGGAGAAGCAATCACCGGAAAACGAAGCAGGGAAAAACGGAGAGGCGCTGTCTATAGCAACGGAACGTTCCCGTGCATTGCAGCCGCACTGAAAGGCGTTTACGGCGCGGCTGCAGGTGTCGGCCGTGGTGACGGCTGAATTGCATTGCCTTCCCGGATGAAACGTTCGCCGACATGGCTCGGAGGAGGAATCTATGAGAATGCGTTGCCCTTGCCTGCCGTTTCGTGTGCCCTCCTGTTGTGTACGCTGTTGTTGTCCGGTGTAGCGAAGGGTGTGTATGTAGGGGTGTGTGTGTGTTTAGTGGGGAATTGGAAGGTCGATAGCTGCCGTCACGGTCAAGATAACGCAGTCAAAGGTGTCGCGAAAAAGTGTGTTAGCCGTGGTTGGTTGGTTCGTGTGTTTTAAAGAGAATGGACGAGAGAGAGAAAGTAGGTGGAGAGTGCGTTGCGTGTTGCCTAACTGCGTCCGCGAATATGGCAGTAGTTGGTGGTGGGCGTGCCCTTGCATGTGGCCCGGAAGGCGTGTCCGTTTCGCGGTAGTGGCACCGCTGCTGGCATATTCGGGAGATGGGAGGGGCGCGAAAGGAGAAAGGAGACGCGGAGGCTTTTAAAGACGGGGAGGGCGCGTGTGGGTGGCTCGCGCTGCGCTCGGCGGTTGTGTTTGTGCAACAAATGTGTTGCCGGGAGGGGACCGTTGTTGTGGTGCGGTTGTAGCCTCAGACGCGGCCGGCAGTGAACGTGAGACGACGGATGCGGGCCGGGGCGGCGCATGTCGCCGGTGCCATGCCTTTTAAGAGCCGCGTGGTCGGGGGTGTGCGCACCGTGTGTCGTGTTGCGAGACAGCATCATTTGTGCTGCGTGGCGTGGCGTGGCGTGGGGGCGAGGAGAGCGAGCCGCGCGGTGTGCTTGTGCGCCGGAGAATGGCACACTGCGCCTGCCCGTTGAGGAGGCCGATGGCCGTGGTGTGGTGGAAATGGAGCGCGTCGGACGTGCACCAATGAGAAAGAGAAACAAAGCGGCGACAACGAACGAAAGGGGGAGGGAGGCCATTGTGTCACATGCGGCGGTGGGAGGAAAAAAAAAAAAACAAACAAACAAACAAACAAGAAACGAAGACGTAAGAAAGAGGAGAAACAACAAAGAGAATGAGTCGTGCGTTCGCGAGGGGGGGTGCGCGTGTAACTCCGGTACGCGCAGTGCCGGAGCCCAACGGCTGTGTCGTCGACGCCAGTGCTTGTCGGCCGAATGGGTGCGGGAATAGAGGCAGCGTCGGCACGGAGAAGCAAGCAAGAAGGAAGGACGCACGCGCGCTGCGGCGTTTGGCGCGGTTTGCGGCTGGCGCCTTTGGTGGCAACGGCCGGGACAAGCAGCGGTGTATGGTGGTGTGCGGGGCGGACAGGGGCGGCGGCGGTGGTGGACTGGGAGGAGGCGAGGCGGCGCCGACGGTGGCGTGTGGTACGGCGAAAACGGGACGGACGGACGGCGGATGTTGGAGAGGCGCCGCGCACGCAGACACATGGAAGGAAGGAAGGAACGAACGCAAGGGAACAAATGGAGGGGGCGAATGTGGAGATGCGGGCAGGCGGTGGTGTTTGTGGGCATGTGGTGGGGAGAAGGGCGGGGGCGGGAGGACAGAGGCGAGGCGACTGCGTGCTTGCTCGCTCGCTCGCGTGTCTTTTGTTTTTGTGTTTGTTTTTCCATCGTTTGGTCGCCTTGGAGCCTGTCGGTCCCGTCCGTGTGTGGCCACGCTTCGGGTGCGTGTATGTTTGTACGTTTCGTTTGTTCGTCTTCTGCAGCAGAGGCGGTGCGCGGCAGTGGGAACGCCTGCCTGGCGGCTGGGACGGCCAGCAAATGCGGTTGGATGGGCGGCCACAGCACCGCACCTGTGCCCAAGGAGGCGACGCTGGCGGCGGGGCCCCCTCGGATGCGGCCGGCTGGGGGCTGTGTGCGCTGCCGCTGCCGCTGCCGCCGCCGCCGCCGCCGCCGCCGCCGCCGCCGCCGCCGCCGCCGCCGCCGCCGCCGCCGCCGGTGCTGGTGCTGGTGCTGGTGCAGCAGCAACAACGACGAACAACGAGTAAGCAAGAAGAGGACGAAGCGGATGGCTGGTGGGTGAGTGCATTTATTTAGGCGGTCGACAAGGCAGTGCGTGATGTGGCGTTGTGACGGGGGTTTGCTCACGTGGCCTCGTTTGTGTTGATGCGCAGGAAGATGAGATGCGGGCAGACGCAGACGCGTACAGAGAGACGAGCCCGGTCTGCAGCAGGATGTGTGGCGCGGCGCGCCGAGTGCAGAGCAGCGCGCGCCGCCTGGGCCGGGCTGGGCCCGCCCGGCGGCGGGCCGCGCTGTTGTCGCGGACGTGAGCGCCCCCTGGCGGGTGGTCGGAGGCGGCGCGGTGGACGTGTGTCCGGTTGGCCAGTGCACATTGCGAGTGGCTGGCTGGCGGTCGGCGGCGAGACGGGAGAGGAGGTATGTGTCGCGGGCGCCTTTGCTGCGCTGCGTCGTTGCGTGCCTGGGCGTGCGCCTGTCGACTGTGTGTGACTGTGTTGGGCGTTGTGCCACGTACGTGTGTGCTCGGCCGAAGGCGTCGGAAGAAAAAGAGAGAGAGAGACGGGCGGGAAAGTGGGTCGGTGTGCGTGCGTCGCCCGTGATGCGATGATGTCGCGTCATGTCATGTCATGTCTTTGCGAAACGGCTGCCGAGAGGTGTGTGGTGGCGAGCGGGAATGTGCGTTTGGTGGTTGCCGGCCGGCCGGCAGTTGTTGGTGGTTCCTCCTGTGTGGTTGTTTGTGCTGCTTTGATGGCAACGTGGAAGGACGCCGGTTTTTCCGTGCCTTGCGTGTGGTTGTGTCGACGGTGACTGGTTGGGGGTGTGCGCCGATGCACGTGCCATGTTGTTATGTTTGGGTCGTGAGTGTGTTTTTGGCTGTGTTGTTGTGTACGGGAAGGGGGAGAGAGGAGGAGGCGGCGGCGGCGGCGGCGGCGGCGGGGGTGATAGTGCGTGCAGTAGTGCCGTTGCGACGGGCGTCGGGTGGAGCCGTGCGTAGTGGCGGAAAGGTGTAGGTTGCGGGAAGCGAGCCCGTCGCGTGTCGTCGTCGACGACGGGGTCGCGTGCGCTGTGAATCGAGAGTGGCGGGAAAGGGGCAGCGTGCCGCTGTGTCGTGGTCGTTAGCAGAGGCCTGTGTGCCTGTCCGTTTGTTTTCTGTCGGACGCTTGGTGCGAGGTGTTTGTTTTGTTTTGTTGCCGCCGCCGCGGTTGTTTTTGTTTGTCGGCTGTGCTGTGTCGGTGGGTCGGCGAGCTGTTTTGCGGTGCGTGAATGTGTTGGTGCAAAAGTGGCGGCGGCGTCATGGCTGCGACCGCGACGAGCCGCGGGCGCGCCATTGATGATGTTGAACACAGAGCGGCTGTGTGCAATGGGAGGCCTTGTGTACGGGTAGCGGTGTTGTCGTACGTGCATCCGGCCCGGTGCGGAAAGCGCCGTTGCGGTTGCGGGTTGCCTCTGGTCGCGACGTGTGGTGCTCGGCTTTGTGGGTTTTTTTGGTGCCCCTTTGGCCGGTGGGTGGTGTTTGTTGTTTTGTGTGTGTGTGTGTGTGTGTGTGTGTGGTCGGTCTCTTTGGCGCTCGGTATATATCTGCCTCCTGCTCGGTCTTGTTGTCGACGTCGTCTGTAGTTTTTTGCGGCTTGCCGACGACCGACCGACCGAACTACTACCTACCTGTGACAGCTACGTGTGGCGCCCGAAGGTGAACGTAACGTGACCTCGGCGCCCTTAGCCTAACCTAAGATGTCCGGCCGTAAGGTAGGTGCGGCCACCTGACGCCTCACGTCCGAACGCTTAACCTAACTTTGACGCCTAACCTAACTTTAACCCTTAACCTAACCCACGTCCACCTAACGTAACCTAACCTAACCCAAGCGACGCCAACCCTAACCTAAGGTGTTGTACACTGCGAATGTCGAAGGCATGTTATAGTCTTAGGTGGAGAGCACTACACGCAACAAGCGGCTACACGGGTAGCAGGGGTTGTGTGGCGTGGGCTGGGCGGTTTTGTTAGGTTAGATGGCCTTGGGCAAGTACAGAAAGGGGGCAACAGCAGCCTCAACGGGTGCGGGGACCAAGCAGCAATCGGTATCGTTTGTTAATTGTCAACTGTCGAAGCTGCGTTGGTACAGTACCGGAACCGCAAGCGCTGACAGAGAAAGCACCGAAGCTCTGCAATCGTGATAAGGTACAGAAAGCTGGCTGACGCCAGGGATAAATTCTGCCGAAATTGTCACAAAGGTACAGACGGTGTTTTAGAAAGGCTCGATTGCATGCAACCGGTGGTGGTGTGTTCGTCGCTGTTTGAGTAGTAGTTTTGATCCTGTAGTGAAGTAGAGGTGGATGGTTCCTGTGAAATATTGTGGGTGGAGGTTACACCCAACAACCGAGCTAGGTTTAATAATAATTGGCTCCTTTGACCGACCTCCCGACGCAGCAGCATTAGTGGCAGAACAACGGAGAGACGGATTTTGGAAACACATTTCACATACATTTTCCTCAGCATGTTAGGGTCTTAGGTGGAGATTTCAATTTACCCGATATAGACTGGGACACTCAGATGATGTTCAGGACGGGTGGTAGGGGGACAGAGAGCATCGAGTGACATTATACTGAGTGCACTGTCCGAAAATCACCTCGAGCAAAATGAACAGAGAACCGACTCGTGGAGATAACATCGTGGACCTACGGATGACAAACAGACCCGAACGTGTTTCGACTCTGTATGTGCAGAACAGGGACGCAGTGATCATAAGGCCGTTGCAGGGAGGACGGTGTATCTATCTGTTTTGGCTAGCAAGAGTAATAGAAGGCAGATTTGCAGACGACCCGACAGATGAAAAGGCAAATGCCTGTTCCGACACTGACAATGTTGAGTGTTCATGGAGAAAGTGCAAGGCAATGGTAAAAATGCGTTTTTAGACAGGTACGTGCCGAGTGTCGAACTGTGAGGGATGGGAAAAAAAACCCACCGTGGTATACTACAACAACAACGTTAGGAAACTGTTGCGAAAGCAAAGAGAGCTTCACCCAAAGTTTAAACGCAGCCAAAACCTCCGAGACAAACAGAAGCTAAACGATGTCCAAAGTGTGAGCGTAAGGAGGGCTATGCGTGAAGCGTTCAGTGAATTCGAAAGTAGAACAAACCCTATGTACCGACGTTGACAGAAAATGCTAGGACGTTCCGGTCTTGCGTTGAATCAGTAAGTGGCTCGAAACAGCATATCCAGACACTCCGGCATGGTGATGGCATTGAAACAGAGGATGACACGCGTAAAGCTGTGAAATACCTAAACACCTGTTTCCAAAGCTGTTTCACAGAGGACGGACCGCACTGCAGTTCCGTCTCTAAATGCTCGCACGAACGAGAAACCGGCTGACATCGAAATAAGTGTCCAAGGAGGAATGGGAAAGTCCGCCGGACCCGACGGGATTACCAATTCGCGATTCCTACACAGGGTACGCGAAACAACCTGCCCCCCTTCTAACAGCCGTGTACCGCAAGTCTCTGGAGAGGAAGGGAGGGTTCCAAATGATTGGAAAAGAGCACAGGTAGTCCCAGTCGTCGAGCAGATGCGCAAAAACCATAGACCCATATCTCTGACGTCGATGTGTTGTAGAACATGTTGTTTGCTCGAGTATCATGTCGTTTGTGGAAACTCCAGAGTCTACTATGTAGGAATCCATGTTGGATTCCGGAAACAGCGATCGTGTGTGAGACCCCCAGCTCGCTTTATTTGCGCATGAGACCCAGAAAATATGAGATACAGGCTCCCAGGTGGATGCCATTGTCGTTGACGTCCGGAAGGCGTTCGATACAGCTCCGCACCGTCGCCTGATAAACGACGTAAGAGTCTACAGAATATCAGACCAACTGTGTGGCTGGATTGACGAGATGTTAGCAGACGGAACACAGCATGTTGTTATCAATGGAGAGACAGACGTCTACAGACGTTAAAGTAACCCCTGGCGTGCCACGGGGGAGTGTTATGGGACCATTGCTTTTCACAATTCATATCATATAAATGAGCTAGTAGATAGTGCCGGACGTTCCATGCGTCGTTTCGCGGATGATGTGCTGTATGTAGTATACAGAGAGGTTGCAGGACGATCGGCAGCGGATAGGCACCCGGTGCAGGGAGTGGCAACTGTCCCCTTAACATAGACAAATGTGATGTATTGCGAATATACAGAAAGAAGGATCGTTTATTGTATGATTGATTATATGATAGCGGGACAAACACTGGTAGCTGTGACGTCTGTAAAATATGTATCTGGGAGTATGCGTGCGGAATGATTTGGAAGTGGAATGATGATCAGATAAAAGTAATTGTTGGTAAGGCGGGTACCAGGTTGAGATGCACTGGGAGAATGCTTAGCAAAAATGTAGTCCATCAACAAAGGAGGTGGCTTACAAAAACACGCGTTCGACCGACCCATACGTGAGTGTTGCCCACCAGTGTGGGATGCGTAGCAGGTCGGGTTGACGGAGGAGATAGAGAAAGGTCCAACGTTTCGTCACAGGGTTATGTGGTAACCGTGATAGTTAAGTGGCAGACTCTGCAAGGGAGGCGCTCTCTGCATCGCGGTGTAGCTTGCTCGCCAGGTTTTCGAGAGGGTGCGTTTCCGGATGAGGTATCGAATATATTGCTTCCCCGTACGTATATACCTCCCGAGGAGATCCCGAATGTAGTAAAAGTAGAGAGATTCGAGCGCGCACGGAGGCTTTCAGACAGTCGTTGTTCCCGCGAACCATACGCGACTGGAACGGCAAAGGGAGGCAATGACGACAGTGGCACGTAACGTAAAAAGTGCCCTCCGCCACACACCGTTGGGTGGCTTGCGGCGTATAAATGTAGGAGGTCGGCTGTCGTGTGTGCTTGGAGGCAGATTCGGTGTGTCTGTAGTTGCGGACGGCGGTCAGCCCCCCTCGCGTAAGCGGCGAGGGGCGGCGGCGCTCGGTTGGCCGGTGCCGATGTTGCGCAGGCGGCGCCCGTTTTGTTTGCGGCGGGCAATTTTGTGAGAAAGGGGCGCGAATGTTGGCGGGCGAGGTGGCCCGACGGCTGCGGGCCGATCGGGAAACGGTGGGAGGGCGATGGGGCGGCGGAGGTGCGTTTGCACGGCCGGCATCGCCGCACGCCTCCGCTTGTGTGGCTGTGGCGGCGGCCGCGCTGGCCGGGCTGGCGCGGCGACGGTGTGGCACTTTTGCCGAAGGTTTGGCCATTGTGGCGGGTCGTCGGCTGGGGCTGTGGGGGCGGCATGTGGGCGGGGGCGGCGATTCTCGGCGGGCCGAGCCAGGCTGTAGCGCGCGGTAGCTGCAGTTTGGCCGTGGTTTGCGGCGCTGCCGTGGCGACTGGTTGGCGACTGTGGTGTGGCCGTGTGTAGCCCCATCCTCGGTGGTTTGAACGGCGCGGGTGGTTGCGGCGCAGGTTTGGGGCTGGTCCGCACAGGCTGTCGGACGTTGGGCGGTAGCAAGCGCGGGAGGCGCGGCGCGGCGGCGCGCAGAGTGGCGGCCGCTCTCTCGGCCGTCCGCGCCCGCCCGCGACACTGGCTGGGCCTGGCGGCGCGGCGGCTATTCTCTGCCGCCGTGCTTGCCGCCTGCCGCTCTCGCTCTCGCTCTCGTGTGTGTACGCGCGTCGTCGAAATAATGGCAGATCAGGCGGCTACGAACGAGACTGCTGCGGCACCCGCCGCCACCGGCACGACGAAGAAGGCCAAGTCTGCGGCGTCTGCGAAGAAGCCGCGCGCCAAGCCTGCGCACCCGCGCACCTCTGAGATGGTGACGGCCGCCATCAAGAGTCTGAAGGAGCGCGGCGGCTCGTCGCTGCAGGCGATCAAGAAGTACATTGCCGCGCACTACAAGCTGGACGCGGAGAAGCTGGCGCCCTTTATCAAGAAGTACCTCAAGTCGGCCGTCGTGGCTGGCGAGCTGGTGCAGACGAAGGGGAAGGGCGCGTCCGGCTCTTTCAAGCTTGCCGGCGCCGGCGGCGGGGCGGCCGAGGGCGGCAAGGCCCGTGCCGGCGGTGCGAAGAAGAAGCGCGCCGCTCCGGCCAGCAAGGAGAAGAAGGGCGCCCGTGCGGCCGGCGCAAAGAAGGCTGGTGGCGTGAAGGCGGCGACCGGTCGGAAGGCGGGCGCCGCCAAGAAGGCGTCTGCGGCGTCGGCGGCTCCCGCGGGTGCGAAGAAGGCGGCTGCGGCCAAGCCGGCCAAGGCCAAGTCGCCGTCGAAGGCGAAGAAGGCCGCGAAGGTTCCGACGAAGAAGCCGAAGGCGCCGCGCCCGAAGAAGGCGACGACGCCGTCTAAGGCGAAGGCTTCGCCCAAGAAGAAGAAGTGAAGTTAAAGTAAAGAAAGGAAAGGGGAAGGAAGGGAAGGGCTGGCGCTTGACCCCGTCGTCCCCCACCCCCCTCCCCCGCGTCGTCTAGTGGCGCGCGATGGCACGGCTGCGCGCGGCCCAAAACGGCCCTTCTCAGGGCCATCAGAGGACGTCGGGAAGGCGTTGATTGTCGTGCTTGGCGCGTTGTGTTGTCTTGTTTGGGTGGCCGTGCGTGCATGCGCCGGGGTGTGTGTGTGTGTGTGTGTGTGTGTGTGTGGGGTTGGTTGGTGTTTGTGTGGCGTTTCTGTATGACCCTTGTGGGTACTGTGTGCGTGCCGTGGTGGTTGGATTGTGGGGCCGGTGGCGGTAGGCGGCGGCGCGCGGTAGCGGAGCGGTTGTGGCCGTTTTGTTTTGTGTTTTGTATTTTGTGCGGCGGCCGACGGTTGGTTTCTCATGTTTCTGGAGACTCTGTTTGTTTGCTTGCTTTGCGGATGGCGCGTCTTGTTTGTTATGTGTGTGTCCTCTCTGTGTGAAAGGGGGACGGGGACGTTGAGACGTGGAAGTGGCCGGCGGGAATTGGGAAGGCGCGGTGGCGCCTCGGAGACGGCGGCGGCCAGCCACCCGTGGTGACGTCGTCCGGCTGTTTGTTTGTGTGTATTTGAAGGGGTGGGGTGGGATGACGTCGATTGTGATTGTTGGCGAGAGCGGCTGTGTACGGGAGGGAGGGTGGGGAATTGTGGTGGTTGTTTTAACGGGGCTAGAGAGAGAGGCTGGGCGGCAAGACCGACAAAAGTTTTGCTCGCGACGGAGAGATGTTAGTGGCCCTGAAAAGGGCCGTTTTTTTTGTGTTGCGCGCGTGCGGTGCCGTGCCGCGGCTAAGCGGTTTAGGCGCGCTCGCCGCGGATGCGGCGCGCGAGCTGGATGTCCTTGGGCATGATGGTGACGCGCTTGGCGTGGATTGCGCACAGGTTGGTGTCTTCGAAGAGGCCGACGAGGTAGGCCTCGCTGGCCTCCTGCAGGGCCATGACTGCGGAGCTCTGGAAGCGCAGGTCGGTCTTGAAGTCCTGGGCGATCTCGCGCACTAGGCGCTGGAACGGCAGCTTGCGGATGAGCAGCTCTGTGCTCTTCTGGTAGCGCCTGATTTCTCGCAGGGCGACGGTGCCCGGCCTGTAGCGGTGGGGCTTCTTGACGCCGCCGGTGGCGGGCGCGCTCTTCCTCGCCGCCTTGGTGGCGAGCTGTTTGCGCGGCGCCTTTCCGCCGGTGGACTTGCGGGCCGTTTGCTTTGTGCGGGCCATAGCGGTTAGCGGTGCGTGCGGTAGCGAAGCGTCCGGTGCTGCCTTGACAACGGGCCCGCGCGGGCCCGTGCTGCGCTTATATGCCCTCGGTGCGCGTGGTGGGGGGAGGGCGGGCCAGAGTCTATATAGGGGGGCGGCGCGCGCTCACGGCGCACCGTAGCCGACTCGCTAGCGCCGGGTGAGGAGCTGCCGCTTGTGCTTTTTTTGTTGCTTGAGGAGGAGGAAGAATGACAGGCCGCGGCAAGGGAGGAAAGGGGCTGGGCAAGGGTGGCGCCAAGCGGCACCGCAAGGTGTTGCGCGACAACATCCAGGGCATCACGAAGCCCGCCATCCGCCGCCTGGCTCGCAGGGGCGGCGTGAAGCGCATCTCTGGTCTGATCTACGAGGAGACCCGCGGAGTGCTGAAGGTGTTCCTGGAGAACGTGATCCGCGACGCGGTGACGTACACTGAGCACGCCAAGCGCAAGACTGTGACGGCCATGGACGTGGTGTACGCCCTGAAGAGGCAGGGGCGCACCCTGTACGGTTTCGGCGGTTAGGCAGGCAGCCGGTGTGCTGTGCTGTGGCCTTCCCGCGGCCGTGCCGTTGCCCGTGCTTGGTGGGAGAGACGAAAAACGGCCCTTTTCAGGGCCACCACACTGTTCGGAAATTGAAAAGTGCGAAAGGGTCTGTGTTGCCTGCCTGCCTCTGTGTGTGTGTGTTTGTTGTTGTTGTTGTTGTTGTTGTGCGCCTCTGTTGCTTTGCGTGCGTGCGTTCCGTTTGGAGTTTCGACGTGACGTGTGTGATGATGGATGCGGGAGGGCGCGGCTGAGTCCGGTGTGTGCGTGGTTTGTTTGTGGCGCGGGCCGGATCATCGATCGGATCAGCTGTTTGGTTTGGTTTGGTTTGTCCTGTGCCTGTGTGTTTGGAGAGCGCGCGCGGCGGCCCGCGTGTCGTCCGTCGTCGGGCCGTTACGCGCTCTTTTAATTATGAACATATTAACAATGATCACATCACATTATTGGTGTATTGATGTCGTTGTCGTTGTTTGGAACGCGACTGTGCGTGCGTGGAGGGGTGCAGAAAAAATGTGTGTGTGTTCGGCCACACGGGCTGTGGACAAGATGGCGGACGTGCGCCGGCGCTGTGGACGTTGTTGTAAAGTGCGGCGAGGACGACGGAAACTTTGCTTTGGACGTAGGTTTGTGTGGTGGCCCTGAAAAGGGCCGATTGTTGTGAGGCGAGCCGGCAAGGCAAAGGCGCGTTTGCGTTTGCGTGCAGGGAGCACGCAAGCGCAGCGCCGCGGTCCCTGTTTAGGCCTTCTTCTCGGTCTTCTTTGGCAGCAGGACGGCCTGGATGTTGGGCAGGACACCACCCTGTGCGATGGTGACGCCCGACAAGAGCTTGTTGAGCTCCTCGTCGTTGCGGATGGCGAGCTGCAGGTGGCGCGGGATGATGCGCGTCTTCTTGTTGTCGCGGGCCGCGTTTCCGGCCAGCTCGAGCACCTCAGCCGCGAGGTACTCCATGACGGCGGCGAGGTAGACGGGCGCCCCGGCGCCGACGCGCTCGGCGTAGTTTCCCTTGCGCAGGAGGCGGTGGATTCTGCCGACCGGGAACTGGAGCCCAGCCCTGCTTGAGCGGGACTTTGACTTGCCCTTGACTTTGCCTCCCTTTCCGCGTCCGGACATGGCGTTTGGCTAGTGGCGTAAGCGCTAAACACGTAACCGTAACGGTGCGAGCCGCAGCGAGTCGAGCAGCGGAGTGCGTGCGTGTGCCGGCGGCGGCTACTACTACTCTCTTTAAGTCCTCTACCGTTAGAGGGGGTGGTGGTGGAGGTTATTGTCGCCTTCGGACATTTCCTCCTCTTTTCATGTGTGTTGTTTTTGTTACTTTGCTTTTGTTTGTTTCTGTTTGTTGAGAGTTCTTATTTGTTCCGTTTGTGCTACTGCAGGAGTAGCGACTTGGGTCTTTTATAACTGTCCCTATGGTGGTCGTATTGCCCAAGGGTGTTTATTAGGTTGTTTTCTGACTTCCGCGCCGTGGCGTAGAACGCTTCTGCCAGGGCACGGAATCGTGTTGTGAGTGGCTCTATGTCTGCGGCTTCATGCAGGTCTGCCGTGGGGAAGCGCATGGGGACGTGTAAGGCCCGTCGTAACGCTCTATTTTGGACCTTCTGTAAGCGATCTATCGTCGATCTGGCTGCATAGCCCCATACAGGGCACGCATATTCCAGTATCGGTCGAATTAGACTTCGATAGATCGCTACTCCTGTTGCGGGGTCGAGGGAACTGGTGCTGTTCAAGACAGGGTACAGAATCTGCATCCTGGCGTGAGCCTTTCTGCGAAGTTCCTCTATGTGACACTTCCATGTCAGGCGTCTGTCAAGTGTGACGCCGAGGTACTTCGCAGAATTTCTCCATGGCAAGTTCTGCCCCTGCAATCGCAGCAGTTGGTATGGTCTTCTTGGGGGTCGGCGTTTCCCATATCGTCTGGTGAGCAGCATGGCTTGTGTCTTCTCAGAATTTATTGAGATGCGCCACTGCTTGGCCCAGTTTTCCGTCCTGTTTAGGGCGGTTTGCAGACGCCTTGTAGCCAGGTTCCTGTTTGTCGAGCAGGAGAAGAATGCAGTGTCGTCTGCGTATTGTGCAGTGTGTACATGCTGAGTCGTAGGGATGTCAGCAGTGTAGACATTGTAGAGGACGGGTCCCAGGACCGAGCCCTGGGGCACGCCTGCACTGATTCTTCTCCTGGTCGATAGGGATCCATCGATCTTGACTGAGAAAGTCCTACCGGAGAGATAGTTTTTAACGATTTTGACGATCTTTCCGGGGAAGCCTAGGGTGTACATCTTGTGTAGTATTCCGGTGTGCCAGACTGAGTCAAAGGCTTTTGCTACGTCTACCAAGACAAGCCCGCAGTAGCCCTTTCGGTTGAAGCTGTCCGTGGCTGCTTCAACCACCCTCATGATTTGCTGGGGGGCGGAGTGTCTTTGCCTAAATCCGAATTGGAATTTCGGCAGAATCTGCTCTCTTGTGATGTAGTCCTGTATGGGGGTTAGTAGGAGGCGCTCGTAAAGTTTACTGAGGGTGGGCAGTAGACTTATTGGTCTATAATGTTGCGGGAACACCGGGTCTTTTCCTGGTTTCGCGATCGCAATGACTTCTGCGTGCTTCCATTGCGCCGGGAATTTTTGTGATCGCGTCAGTTCATTAACTATATCTGTGAGGTGGGTGATTGCCAGAGGCGGGAGGAGTTTCAGTAATTCATTTGTGACCTGGTCGTGACCCGGGGTTTTCCTGGTGGGCAGGGACTTGATGCAGCGCGCCACATCTTCAGTACTGAAGAGTGGCGTGTAGTCATCTTCGTCGTCTGCTTCCAGGAACACGGCCAGTTCTCTGCGGACTGTTGCGACGTGTTCTCTGTCCTGTACTTCTGCTGGTCTGAACTGTTTTTCGAACACGTCGGCTAGTGCGTTAGCTTTGTCAATGGGGCTGAACTGCAGTCCGCGTTCGCCATGCAGTGGTGGCATTTTCGCGCGTCTTTTCGTGTACTGTTTGGTGGCTTGCCATAAACTATTGTCTCCTAGTTTGAGAGCTGAGAGCCTTGCCGACCATTGTTGGTTGCGGTACTCATTGAGATCTGCTTTCAGCTCTCTCTGTAGCCTATTGAGCAGCCTCCGTGTATCCCTATTTCTGGTGAGCTTCCACTCTTTGGCGATCCTGTTTTTGTGCCGTATTTGCGCAAGCAAGTGCGGGGGGAGTTGCCTGGAGCGGGGGGTCCCCGCAGGAGGCGGTGTGGCTCCCTCAGCAGCTTGTAGGATCGCTCTTGTGAGGTCGTCTAGTGCCTGTTCTGCTGTCTCTGCAGTTGGAGGCGGGGTCTGGGCAAGTTCAGCTGCTACTGCGTTACTGAATTGCTCCTTATTGATGCGCTTGTATGTCGCATGCCGTTGTGGGATAGAGAGCCATTCTCCCATATCGACCTCAAAAATCACGGGATTGTGGTCCGACGACATTCTGTTTACCGATGTCGCGGATACAAAGCCTACCAGATTCTTTGTGATGGCTATGTCGAGGACGTCCGGTCTTCCTCCGTTCTTTGGGAAGTGTGTCGGTTCCTCTGGGCCCCATATTTGTAACTGGTGTGTGCGCGCAAGTCGTTGCAGTTGTTGACCAGCTTGATTTCTGTGTCTGCCGGCGGCGGCGGGGTGGGGGTCCCTTTATGGGCTCGGGTGCGGCGGCCGGTTGCGCGCGCGCCCCATTGGTCGGCGGCCGCAACAGGGCGAGCTGGTAAAGGTGCGGTGTTGCGGTAGCGGCGGGTGCCACTGTGTGGGGAGACGCTGACTAGAGCGGAGCGCTTGCTGCCTGTTGTTGTACGTTCGAGATGCCGCCCAAGACTAGCGGGAAGGCCGCCAAGAAGGCCGGCAAGGCGCAGAAGAACATTTCGAAGGGCGACAAGAAGAAGAAGCGCAAGAGGAAGGAGAGCTATGCCATCTACATCTACAAGGTGCTGAAGCAGGTGCACCCCGACACGGGCATCTCGTCGAAGGCGATGAGCATCATGAACAGCTTCGTGAACGACATTTTCGAGCGCATTGCGGCCGAGGCGTCTCGCCTGGCGCACTACAACAAGCGCTCGACCATCACGTCCCGCGAGATCCAGACGGCTGTGCGGCTCTTGCTGCCTGGCGAGCTGGCCAAGCACGCCGTGAGCGAGGGCACGAAGGCGGTGACCAAGTACACGAGCTCCAAGTAAGGAGGAGGTTGTTACTTCGGCTCTTGGAAGGAAGGAAGGAAGGAAGGAAGGAAGGAAGGAAGGAAGGAAGCTCCCTCCGTTGCGAGAGCGGCAAAACGGCCCTTTTCAGGGCCACCAAATTGCCTTTGCGGGAAGAGCGGAATTGTTTGTGTGTGTGTGAGTGAGTGAGTGAGTGAGTGAGTGAGTGAGAGGGGCGGCATAGCTACCCGGTTTGGTTGGTTGCGAGGCAGCTGGTGGTGCTGCTGTGCCGTGGTGGTGTGGTCTCGAATGTGGTTGTGGTTGTGGTTACTGGGGTACGGCCGCGAGGGTTTGGTTGCCGCCGGTGTGACGTGGAATGCGTGCACGAGTCTTGGCGTGGTTGTTTGTCGACACACAGATAGATCGATAGGAGGTGTTGGTGCTGTCTGTGGCGCTGATTCATGTCTTTGTCTCCGTCTGCCCGGTTAGTCACGTGACTGCAATTGAAAGTCCTCGCGATTGATTGATTGTTGGATGTCACCGTTACGGCCGTCTGTTGTCACATCATACATGATGGCGAGGGTGAAATGTTGTGTTGCCGTCGACTATTCCCTTTGCTGTACGGCGCGTTGGTGTGTGTGTGTTGGTGACGTTTTAAATGGACGTGTCGTACTATCATCCATTACGAAGTCGCCAAGAAATGTACGGGCGGGTGGGGTAGGCGACACGCACGGTGGTGTACCTATTTGGCCCTTGATTTGATGATAGCCGTTTCTGCAGTTTGACTGATGATTGATTGGACTGTTGTGCGCACGCACGTCATTCACGGTGCACGTGTGTTCGGTTGAGTACAGTAAGCGTGAGGCTAGACGACGACGGTCGTTGTTTGTTGTTATGGGCGTACACGCGTTTCGTTGGTCTGTGTCCCCCGGTGTGAAATGGCAGGTGTGTCGGTGATGTGATCCGATCCGGCGGCTCTGAGTAACTGTCAATATCGGCGCGGTACACCGGCGTCATGGCAACGTGTCGGTGTTCACACCAGTCGCACTGTGGCACCGTCGGCGCCGCGAACGGTGACGAAAGGCTGACCTTTGATCGGTCGAGTGTCGTGTCTGGGCAGAACGTGTGGAATGAGCAAAACTGTTGGGGACGGAAACAATGGTGGAGGAGGGGAACGGAAAGTAATAAAACAAACAAAATGGAGAAGCAATCACCGGAAAACGAAGCAGGGAAAAACGGAGAGGCGCTGTCTATAGCAACGGAACGTTCCCGTGCATTGCAGCCGCACTGAAAGGCGTTTACGGCGCGGCTGCAGGTGTCGGCCGTGGTGACGGCTGAATTGCATTGCCTTCCCGGATGAAACGTTCGCCGACATGGCTCGGAGGAGGAATCTATGAGAATGCGTTGCCCTTGCCTGCCGTTTCGTGTGCCCTCCTGTTGTGTACGCTGTTGTTGTCCGGTGTAGCGAAGGGTGTGTATGTAGGGGTGTGTGTGTGTTTAGTGGGGAATTGGAAGGTCGATAGCTGCCGTCACGGTCAAGATAACGCAGTCAAAGGTGTCGCGAAAAAGTGTGTTAGCCGTGGTTGGTTGGTTCGTGTGTTTTAAAGAGAATGGACGAGAGAGAGAAAGTAGGTGGAGAGTGCGTTGCGTGTTGCCTAACTGCGTCCGCGAATATGGCAGTAGTTGGTGGTGGGCGTGCCCTTGCATGTGGCCCGGAAGGCGTGTCCGTTTCGCGGTAGTGGCACCGCTGCTGGCATATTCGGGAGATGGGAGGGGCGCGAAAGGAGAAAGGAGACGCGGAGGCTTTTAAAGACGGGGAGGGCGCGTGTGGGTGGCTCGCGCTGCGCTCGGCGGTTGTGTTTGTGCAACAAATGTGTTGCCGGGAGGGGACCGTTGTTGTGGTGCGGTTGTAGCCTCAGACGCGGCCGGCAGTGAACGTGAGACGACGGATGCGGGCCGGGGCGGCGCATGTCGCCGGTGCCATGCCTTTTAAGAGCCGCGTGGTCGGGGGTGTGCGCACCGTGTGTCGTGTTGCGAGACAGCATCATTTGTGCTGCGTGGCGTGGCGTGGCGTGGGGGCGAGGAGAGCGAGCCGCGCGGTGTGCTTGTGCGCCGGAGAATGGCACACTGCGCCTGCCCGTTGAGGAGGCCGATGGCCGTGGTGTGGTGGAAATGGAGCGCGTCGGACGTGCACCAATGAGAAAGAGAAACAAAGCGGCGACAACGAACGAAAGGGGGAGGGAGGCCATTGTGTCACATGCGGCGGTGGGAGGAAAAAAAAAAAAACAAACAAACAAACAAACAAGAAACGAAGACGTAAGAAAGAGGAGAAACAACAAAGAGAATGAGTCGTGCGTTCGCGAGGGGGGGTGCGCGTGTAACTCCGGTACGCGCAGTGCCGGAGCCCAACGGCTGTGTCGTCGACGCCAGTGCTTGTCGGCCGAATGGGTGCGGGAATAGAGGCAGCGTCGGCACGGAGAAGCAAGCAAGAAGGAAGGACGCACGCGCGCTGCGGCGTTTGGCGCGGTTTGCGGCTGGCGCCTTTGGTGGCAACGGCCGGGACAAGCAGCGGTGTATGGTGGTGTGCGGGGCGGACAGGGGCGGCGGCGGTGGTGGACTGGGAGGAGGCGAGGCGGCGCCGACGGTGGCGTGTGGTACGGCGAAAACGGGACGGACGGACGGCGGATGTTGGAGAGGCGCCGCGCACGCAGACACATGGAAGGAAGGAAGGAACGAACGCAAGGGAACAAATGGAGGGGGCGAATGTGGAGATGCGGGCAGGCGGTGGTGTTTGTGGGCATGTGGTGGGGAGAAGGGCGGGGGCGGGAGGACAGAGGCGAGGCGACTGCGTGCTTGCTCGCTCGCTCGCGTGTCTTTTGTTTTTGTGTTTGTTTTTCCATCGTTTGGTCGCCTTGGAGCCTGTCGGTCCCGTCCGTGTGTGGCCACGCTTCGGGTGCGTGTATGTTTGTACGTTTCGTTTGTTCGTCTTCTGCAGCAGAGGCGGTGCGCGGCAGTGGGAACGCCTGCCTGGCGGCTGGGACGGCCAGCAAATGCGGTTGGATGGGCGGCCACAGCACCGCACCTGTGCCCAAGGAGGCGACGCTGGCGGCGGGGCCCCCTCGGATGCGGCCGGCTGGGGGCTGTGTGCGCTGCCGCTGCCGCTGCCGCCGCCGCCGCCGCCGCCGCCGCCGCCGCCGCCGCCGCCGCCGCCGCCGCCGCCGCCGCCGGTGCTGGTGCTGGTGCTGGTGCAGCAGCAACAACGACGAACAACGAGTAAGCAAGAAGAGGACGAAGCGGATGGCTGGTGGGTGAGTGCATTTATTTAGGCGGTCGACAAGGCAGTGCGTGATGTGGCGTTGTGACGGGGGTTTGCTCACGTGGCCTCGTTTGTGTTGATGCGCAGGAAGATGAGATGCGGGCAGACGCAGACGCGTACAGAGAGACGAGCCCGGTCTGCAGCAGGATGTGTGGCGCGGCGCGCCGAGTGCAGAGCAGCGCGCGCCGCCTGGGCCGGGCTGGGCCCGCCCGGCGGCGGGCCGCGCTGTTGTCGCGGACGTGAGCGCCCCCTGGCGGGTGGTCGGAGGCGGCGCGGTGGACGTGTGTCCGGTTGGCCAGTGCACATTGCGAGTGGCTGGCTGGCGGTCGGCGGCGAGACGGGAGAGGAGGTATGTGTCGCGGGCGCCTTTGCTGCGCTGCGTCGTTGCGTGCCTGGGCGTGCGCCTGTCGACTGTGTGTGACTGTGTTGGGCGTTGTGCCACGTACGTGTGTGCTCGGCCGAAGGCGTCGGAAGAAAAAGAGAGAGAGAGACGGGCGGGAAAGTGGGTCGGTGTGCGTGCGTCGCCCGTGATGCGATGATGTCGCGTCATGTCATGTCATGTCTTTGCGAAACGGCTGCCGAGAGGTGTGTGGTGGCGAGCGGGAATGTGCGTTTGGTGGTTGCCGGCCGGCCGGCAGTTGTTGGTGGTTCCTCCTGTGTGGTTGTTTGTGCTGCTTTGATGGCAACGTGGAAGGACGCCGGTTTTTCCGTGCCTTGCGTGTGGTTGTGTCGACGGTGACTGGTTGGGGGTGTGCGCCGATGCACGTGCCATGTTGTTATGTTTGGGTCGTGAGTGTGTTTTTGGCTGTGTTGTTGTGTACGGGAAGGGGGAGAGAGGAGGAGGCGGCGGCGGCGGCGGCGGCGGCGGGGGTGATAGTGCGTGCAGTAGTGCCGTTGCGACGGGCGTCGGGTGGAGCCGTGCGTAGTGGCGGAAAGGTGTAGGTTGCGGGAAGCGAGCCCGTCGCGTGTCGTCGTCGACGACGGGGTCGCGTGCGCTGTGAATCGAGAGTGGCGGGAAAGGGGCAGCGTGCCGCTGTGTCGTGGTCGTTAGCAGAGGCCTGTGTGCCTGTCCGTTTGTTTTCTGTCGGACGCTTGGTGCGAGGTGTTTGTTTTGTTTTGTTGCCGCCGCCGCGGTTGTTTTTGTTTGTCGGCTGTGCTGTGTCGGTGGGTCGGCGAGCTGTTTTGCGGTGCGTGAATGTGTTGGTGCAAAAGTGGCGGCGGCGTCATGGCTGCGACCGCGACGAGCCGCGGGCGCGCCATTGATGATGTTGAACACAGAGCGGCTGTGTGCAATGGGAGGCCTTGTGTACGGGTAGCGGTGTTGTCGTACGTGCATCCGGCCCGGTGCGGAAAGCGCCGTTGCGGTTGCGGGTTGCCTCTGGTCGCGACGTGTGGTGCTCGGCTTTGTGGGTTTTTTTGGTGCCCCTTTGGCCGGTGGGTGGTGTTTGTTGTTTTGTGTGTGTGTGTGTGTGTGTGTGTGTGGTCGGTCTCTTTGGCGCTCGGTATATATCTGCCTCCTGCTCGGTCTTGTTGTCGACGTCGTCTGTAGTTTTTTGCGGCTTGCCGACGACCGACCGACCGAACTACTACCTACCTGTGACAGCTACGTGTGGCGCCCGAAGGTGAACGTAACGTGACCTCGGCGCCCTTAGCCTAACCTAAGATGTCCGGCCGTAAGGTAGGTGCGGCCACCTGACGCCTCACGTCCGAACGCTTAACCTAACTTTGACGCCTAACCTAACTTTAACCCTTAACCTAACCCACGTCCACCTAACGTAACCTAACCTAACCCAAGCGACGCCAACCCTAACCTAAGGTGTTGTACACTGCGAATGTCGAAGGCATGTTATAGTCTTAGGTGGAGAGCACTACACGCAACAAGCGGCTACACGGGTAGCAGGGGTTGTGTGGCGTGGGCTGGGCGGTTTTGTTAGGTTAGATGGCCTTGGGCAAGTACAGAAAGGGGGCAACAGCAGCCTCAACGGGTGCGGGGACCAAGCAGCAATCGGTATCGTTTGTTAATTGTCAACTGTCGAAGCTGCGTTGGTACAGTACCGGAACCGCAAGCGCTGACAGAGAAAGCACCGAAGCTCTGCAATCGTGATAAGGTACAGAAAGCTGGCTGACGCCAGGGATAAATTCTGCCGAAATTGTCACAAAGGTACAGACGGTGTTTTAGAAAGGCTCGATTGCATGCAACCGGTGGTGGTGTGTTCGTCGCTGTTTGAGTAGTAGTTTTGATCCTGTAGTGAAGTAGAGGTGGATGGTTCCTGTGAAATATTGTGGGTGGAGGTTACACCCAACAACCGAGCTAGGTTTAATAATAATTGGCTCCTTTGACCGACCTCCCGACGCAGCAGCATTAGTGGCAGAACAACGGAGAGACGGATTTTGGAAACACATTTCACATACATTTTCCTCAGCATGTTAGGGTCTTAGGTGGAGATTTCAATTTACCCGATATAGACTGGGACACTCAGATGATGTTCAGGACGGGTGGTAGGGGGACAGAGAGCATCGAGTGACATTATACTGAGTGCACTGTCCGAAAATCACCTCGAGCAAAATGAACAGAGAACCGACTCGTGGAGATAACATCGTGGACCTACGGATGACAAACAGACCCGAACGTGTTTCGACTCTGTATGTGCAGAACAGGGACGCAGTGATCATAAGGCCGTTGCAGGGAGGACGGTGTATCTATCTGTTTTGGCTAGCAAGAGTAATAGAAGGCAGATTTGCAGACGACCCGACAGATGAAAAGGCAAATGCCTGTTCCGACACTGACAATGTTGAGTGTTCATGGAGAAAGTGCAAGGCAATGGTAAAAATGCGTTTTTAGACAGGTACGTGCCGAGTGTCGAACTGTGAGGGATGGGAAAAAAAACCCACCGTGGTATACTACAACAACAACGTTAGGAAACTGTTGCGAAAGCAAAGAGAGCTTCACCCAAAGTTTAAACGCAGCCAAAACCTCCGAGACAAACAGAAGCTAAACGATGTCCAAAGTGTGAGCGTAAGGAGGGCTATGCGTGAAGCGTTCAGTGAATTCGAAAGTAGAACAAACCCTATGTACCGACGTTGACAGAAAATGCTAGGACGTTCCGGTCTTGCGTTGAATCAGTAAGTGGCTCGAAACAGCATATCCAGACACTCCGGCATGGTGATGGCATTGAAACAGAGGATGACACGCGTAAAGCTGTGAAATACCTAAACACCTGTTTCCAAAGCTGTTTCACAGAGGACGGACCGCACTGCAGTTCCGTCTCTAAATGCTCGCACGAACGAGAAACCGGCTGACATCGAAATAAGTGTCCAAGGAGGAATGGGAAAGTCCGCCGGACCCGACGGGATTACCAATTCGCGATTCCTACACAGGGTACGCGAAACAACCTGCCCCCCTTCTAACAGCCGTGTACCGCAAGTCTCTGGAGAGGAAGGGAGGGTTCCAAATGATTGGAAAAGAGCACAGGTAGTCCCAGTCGTCGAGCAGATGCGCAAAAACCATAGACCCATATCTCTGACGTCGATGTGTTGTAGAACATGTTGTTTGCTCGAGTATCATGTCGTTTGTGGAAACTCCAGAGTCTACTATGTAGGAATCCATGTTGGATTCCGGAAACAGCGATCGTGTGTGAGACCCCCAGCTCGCTTTATTTGCGCATGAGACCCAGAAAATATGAGATACAGGCTCCCAGGTGGATGCCATTGTCGTTGACGTCCGGAAGGCGTTCGATACAGCTCCGCACCGTCGCCTGATAAACGACGTAAGAGTCTACAGAATATCAGACCAACTGTGTGGCTGGATTGACGAGATGTTAGCAGACGGAACACAGCATGTTGTTATCAATGGAGAGACAGACGTCTACAGACGTTAAAGTAACCCCTGGCGTGCCACGGGGGAGTGTTATGGGACCATTGCTTTTCACAATTCATATCATATAAATGAGCTAGTAGATAGTGCCGGACGTTCCATGCGTCGTTTCGCGGATGATGTGCTGTATGTAGTATACAGAGAGGTTGCAGGACGATCGGCAGCGGATAGGCACCCGGTGCAGGGAGTGGCAACTGTCCCCTTAACATAGACAAATGTGATGTATTGCGAATATACAGAAAGAAGGATCGTTTATTGTATGATTGATTATATGATAGCGGGACAAACACTGGTAGCTGTGACGTCTGTAAAATATGTATCTGGGAGTATGCGTGCGGAATGATTTGGAAGTGGAATGATGATCAGATAAAAGTAATTGTTGGTAAGGCGGGTACCAGGTTGAGATGCACTGGGAGAATGCTTAGCAAAAATGTAGTCCATCAACAAAGGAGGTGGCTTACAAAAACACGCGTTCGACCGACCCATACGTGAGTGTTGCCCACCAGTGTGGGATGCGTAGCAGGTCGGGTTGACGGAGGAGATAGAGAAAGGTCCAACGTTTCGTCACAGGGTTATGTGGTAACCGTGATAGTTAAGTGGCAGACTCTGCAAGGGAGGCGCTCTCTGCATCGCGGTGTAGCTTGCTCGCCAGGTTTTCGAGAGGGTGCGTTTCCGGATGAGGTATCGAATATATTGCTTCCCCGTACGTATATACCTCCCGAGGAGATCCCGAATGTAGTAAAAGTAGAGAGATTCGAGCGCGCACGGAGGCTTTCAGACAGTCGTTGTTCCCGCGAACCATACGCGACTGGAACGGCAAAGGGAGGCAATGACGACAGTGGCACGTAACGTAAAAAGTGCCCTCCGCCACACACCGTTGGGTGGCTTGCGGCGTATAAATGTAGGAGGTCGGCTGTCGTGTGTGCTTGGAGGCAGATTCGGTGTGTCTGTAGTTGCGGACGGCGGTCAGCCCCCCTCGCGTAAGCGGCGAGGGGCGGCGGCGCTCGGTTGGCCGGTGCCGATGTTGCGCAGGCGGCGCCCGTTTTGTTTGCGGCGGGCAATTTTGTGAGAAAGGGGCGCGAATGTTGGCGGGCGAGGTGGCCCGACGGCTGCGGGCCGATCGGGAAACGGTGGGAGGGCGATGGGGCGGCGGAGGTGCGTTTGCACGGCCGGCATCGCCGCACGCCTCCGCTTGTGTGGCTGTGGCGGCGGCCGCGCTGGCCGGGCTGGCGCGGCGACGGTGTGGCACTTTTGCCGAAGGTTTGGCCATTGTGGCGGGTCGTCGGCTGGGGCTGTGGGGGCGGCATGTGGGCGGGGGCGGCGATTCTCGGCGGGCCGAGCCAGGCTGTAGCGCGCGGTAGCTGCAGTTTGGCCGTGGTTTGCGGCGCTGCCGTGGCGACTGGTTGGCGACTGTGGTGTGGCCGTGTGTAGCCCCATCCTCGGTGGTTTGAACGGCGCGGGTGGTTGCGGCGCAGGTTTGGGGCTGGTCCGCACAGGCTGTCGGACGTTGGGCGGTAGCAAGCGCGGGAGGCGCGGCGCGGCGGCGCGCAGAGTGGCGGCCGCTCTCTCGGCCGTCCGCGCCCGCCCGCGACACTGGCTGGGCCTGGCGGCGCGGCGGCTATTCTCTGCCGCCGTGCTTGCCGCCTGCCGCTCTCGCTCTCGCTCTCGTGTGTGTACGCGCGTCGTCGAAATAATGGCAGATCAGGCGGCTACGAACGAGACTGCTGCGGCACCCGCCGCCACCGGCACGACGAAGAAGGCCAAGTCTGCGGCGTCTGCGAAGAAGCCGCGCGCCAAGCCTGCGCACCCGCGCACCTCTGAGATGGTGACGGCCGCCATCAAGAGCTGAAGGAGCGCGGCGGCTCGTCGCTGCAGGCGATCAAGAAGTACATTGCCGCGCACTACAAGCTGGACGCGGAGAAGCTGGCGCCCTTTATCAAGAAGTACCTCAAGTCGGCCGTCGTGGCTGGCGAGCTGGTGCAGACGAAGGGGAAGGGCGCGTCCGGCTCTTTCAAGCTTGCCGGCGCCGGCGGCGGGGCGGCCGAGGGCGGCAAGGCCCGTGCCGGCGGTGCGAAGAAGAAGCGCGCCGCTCCGGCCAGCAAGGAGAAGAAGGGCGCCCGTGCGGCCGGCGCAAAGAAGGCTGGTGGCGTGAAGGCGGCGACCGGTCGGAAGGCGGGCGCCGCCAAGAAGGCGTCTGCGGCGTCGGCGGCTCCCGCGGGTGCGAAGAAGGCGGCTGCGGCCAAGCCGGCCAAGGCCAAGTCGCCGTCGAAGGCGAAGAAGGCCGCGAAGGTTCCGACGAAGAAGCCGAAGGCGCCGCGCCCGAAGAAGGCGACGACGCCGTCTAAGGCGAAGGCTTCGCCCAAGAAGAAGAAGTGAAGTTAAAGTAAAGAAAGGAAAGGGGAAGGAAGGGAAGGGCTGGCGCTTGACCCCGTCGTCCCCCACCCCCCTCCCCCGCGTCGTCTAGTGGCGCGCGATGGCACGGCTGCGCGCGGCCCAAAACGGCCCTTCTCAGGGCCATCAGAGGACGTCGGGAAGGCGTTGATTGTCGTGCTTGGCGCGTTGTGTTGTCTTGTTTGGGTGGCCGTGCGTGCATGCGCCGGGGTGTGTGTGTGTGTGTGTGTGTGTGTGTGTGGGGTTGGTTGGTGTTTGTGTGGCGTTTCTGTATGACCCTTGTGGGTACTGTGTGCGTGCCGTGGTGGTTGGATTGTGGGGCCGGTGGCGGTAGGCGGCGGCGCGCGGTAGCGGAGCGGTTGTGGCCGTTTTGTTTTGTGTTTTGTATTTTGTGCGGCGGCCGACGGTTGGTTTCTCATGTTTCTGGAGACTCTGTTTGTTTGCTTGCTTTGCGGATGGCGCGTCTTGTTTGTTATGTGTGTGTCCTCTCTGTGTGAAAGGGGGACGGGGACGTTGAGACGTGGAAGTGGCCGGCGGGAATTGGGAAGGCGCGGTGGCGCCTCGGAGACGGCGGCGGCCAGCCACCCGTGGTGACGTCGTCCGGCTGTTTGTTTGTGTGTATTTGAAGGGGTGGGGTGGGATGACGTCGATTGTGATTGTTGGCGAGAGCGGCTGTGTACGGGAGGGAGGGTGGGGAATTGTGGTGGTTGTTTTAACGGGGCTAGAGAGAGAGGCTGGGCGGCAAGACCGACAAAAGTTTTGCTCGCGACGGAGAGATGTTAGTGGCCCTGAAAAGGGCCGTTTTTTTTTGTGTTGCGCGCGTGCGGTGCCGTGCCGCGGCTAAGCGGTTTAGGCGCGCTCGCCGCGGATGCGGCGCGCGAGCTGGATGTCCTTGGGCATGATGGTGACGCGCTTGGCGTGGATTGCGCACAGGTTGGTGTCTTCGAAGAGGCCGACGAGGTAGGCCTCGCTGGCCTCCTGCAGGGCCATGACTGCGGAGCTCTGGAAGCGCAGGTCGGTCTTGAAGTCCTGGGCGATCTCGCGCACTAGGCGCTGGAACGGCAGCTTGCGGATGAGCAGCTCTGTGCTCTTCTGGTAGCGCCTGATTTCTCGCAGGGCGACGGTGCCCGGCCTGTAGCGGTGGGGCTTCTTGACGCCGCCGGTGGCGGGCGCGCTCTTCCTCGCCGCCTTGGTGGCGAGCTGTTTGCGCGGCGCCTTTCCGCCGGTGGACTTGCGGGCCGTTTGCTTTGTGCGGGCCATAGCGGTTAGCGGTGCGTGCGGTAGCGAAGCGTCCGGTGCTGCCTTGACAACGGGCCCGCGCGGGCCCGTGCTGCGCTTATATGCCCTCGGTGCGCGTGGTGGGGGGAGGGCGGGCCAGAGTCTATATAGGGGGGCGGCGCGCGCTCACGGCGCACCGTAGCCGACTCGCTAGCGCCGGGTGAGGAGCTGCCGCTTGTGCTTTTTTTGTTGCTTGAGGAGGAGGAAGAATGACAGGCCGCGGCAAGGGAGGAAAGGGGCTGGGCAAGGGTGGCGCCAAGCGGCACCGCAAGGTGTTGCGCGACAACATCCAGGGCATCACGAAGCCCGCCATCCGCCGCCTGGCTCGCAGGGGCGGCGTGAAGCGCATCTCTGGTCTGATCTACGAGGAGACCCGCGGAGTGCTGAAGGTGTTCCTGGAGAACGTGATCCGCGACGCGGTGACGTACACTGAGCACGCCAAGCGCAAGACTGTGACGGCCATGGACGTGGTGTACGCCCTGAAGAGGCAGGGGCGCACCCTGTACGGTTTCGGCGGTTAGGCAGGCAGCCGGTGTGCTGTGCTGTGGCCTTCCCGCGGCCGTGCCGTTGCCCGTGCTTGGTGGGAGAGACGAAAAACGGCCCTTTTCAGGGCCACCACACTGTTCGGAAATTGAAAAGTGCGAAAGGGTCTGTGTTGCCTGCCTGCCTCTGTGTGTGTGTGTTTGTTGTTGTTGTTGTTGTTGTTGTGCGCCTCTGTTGCTTTGCGTGCGTGCGTTCCGTTTGGAGTTTCGACGTGACGTGTGTGATGATGGATGCGGGAGGGCGCGGCTGAGTCCGGTGTGTGCGTGGTTTGTTTGTGGCGCGGGCCGGATCATCGATCGGATCAGCTGTTTGGTTTGGTTTGGTTTGTCCTGTGCCTGTGTGTTTGGAGAGCGCGCGCGGCGGCCCGCGTGTCGTCCGTCGTCGGGCCGTTACGCGCTCTTTTAATTATGAACATATTAACAATGATCACATCACATTATTGGTGTATTGATGTCGTTGTCGTTGTTTGGAACGCGACTGTGCGTGCGTGGAGGGGTGCAGAAAAAATGTGTGTGTGTTCGGCCACACGGGCTGTGGACAAGATGGCGGACGTGCGCCGGCGCTGTGGACGTTGTTGTAAAGTGCGGCGAGGACGACGGAAACTTTGCTTTGGACGTAGGTTTGTGTGGTGGCCCTGAAAAGGGCCGATTGTTGTGAGGCGAGCCGGCAAGGCAAAGGCGCGTTTGCGTTTGCGTGCAGGGAGCACGCAAGCGCAGCGCCGCGGTCCCTGTTTAGGCCTTCTTCTCGGTCTTCTTTGGCAGCAGGACGGCCTGGATGTTGGGCAGGACACCACCCTGTGCGATGGTGACGCCCGACAAGAGCTTGTTGAGCTCCTCGTCGTTGCGGATGGCGAGCTGCAGGTGGCGCGGGATGATGCGCGTCTTCTTGTTGTCGCGGGCCGCGTTTCCGGCCAGCTCGAGCACCTCAGCCGCGAGGTACTCCATGACGGCGGCGAGGTAGACGGGCGCCCCGGCGCCGACGCGCTCGGCGTAGTTTCCCTTGCGCAGGAGGCGGTGGATTCTGCCGACCGGGAACTGGAGCCCAGCCCTGCTTGAGCGGGACTTTGACTTGCCCTTGACTTTGCCTCCCTTTCCGCGTCCGGACATGGCGTTTGGCTAGTGGCGTAAGCGCTAAACACGTAACCGTAACGGTGCGAGCCGCAGCGAGTCGAGCAGCGGAGTGCGTGCGTGTGCCGGCGGCGGCGGAGACTACTGCATTTGTGCTGTCCTCACTTTCGAGGAGAGCTTATGTGATGGAGGGTGTTGTCCTCTGGGACATTTCCTCCTCTATGTTGTGTCGGTAGTTTGTCTTTGCTGTATGGTATGTCATTTTATTGCAGTGTGTTTGGTATTTCTATGCTGCCTTATAGGCTGTCTTAAATTGTTACCATGGTTTTAGGTCGTCTGTGTCTGTCCAGTGTCGTATCGTACTGTCCTAAGTTTTTGATAAGTCTGTTGTCTGATCTGGCCGCGTTTTCGTAGAAACTTTCGGCCAGTTCTTTGAAACGCTCGTGGAGCGTAGGTAATCCCGTTGCTTCATGTAGGTCAGCAGAGGGGAAGCGGAAGGGAAGGTGTAATGCCCTTTTAAGCGCACGATTTTGTACTGACTGGAGTTTGCGGAGGTGCCAGTGCGCCGCATATCCCCAGACAGGGCAAGCGTACTCCATTATCGGTCGTATCAACGAGCAGTATGTTCTAACACCTATGTCAGCCGCTAGGGTGCTGTGGTTGTTTAGGATAGGATACAACATTTGCATCCTACCACTGGCTTTGCGGCGCAAGTCCTCGATGTGAGCCCGCCAGGTGAGCCTGGTGTCGAGAGTGACTCCAAGATACCTGGCGGTGCGTCGCCATGGGAGTTCTTGGCCGTTCAGCTTGAGCAGTTGCGGCTGACGGGCTGGAGCCCGCTTGCCCAGTTTCCGGGTGATCATTATGGCCTGAGTTTTGGTCTCATTGAGTGTGATGCGCCATTTTTTAGCCCAGCGGCCGGTCTCGTCCAGCGCTGTTTGCAATCTTCGCGTAACCCTGTCTCTGTTCGGGTTACGCGTGAAGAACGCTGTGTCGTCGGCGTACTGGGCAGCGTGCACCAACGGTACGGTCGGGAGGTCGGCAGTGTACAGGTTGTACAGTACCGGGCCCAGTACCGACCCCTGGGGCACGCCCGCCCTGATGCGCCGTTTTGTAGAAAGCGACGACTCGATCCTAACGGAGAAAGTCCTTTGGGAGAGATAGCTCGCGAGTAGCTTCACTATCGGACCTGGGAAGCCTTGGGAGAATAGCTTGTAGAGAAGCCCGGTGTGCCAGACAGAGTCAAAGGCAGCGGCTACGTCAAGTAGCACTACCCCGCAGTAACTTTTACGGTTGAAGCTTTCGGTAGCTGCTTCAACGACCCTCATTAGTTGCTGGGGCGCGGAGTGTTCCTGCCTGAAACCGAACTGAAAGTCAGGCAGGATTTGTTGCGTTTTGACGTGGTCGAGAATGGGAACAAGTAGCAGGCGTTCGTAAATTTTGCTTAGGGTTGGCAAAAGGCTGATTGGTCGGTGGTTCTGCGGGATAACCGGGTCCTTACCGGGTTTCGCGATCGCGACAACTTCTGCGTGTTTCCAGCACCTTGGAAACTTGCGGGAACGCGTGATCTCATTGAAGATGTTTGCGATGTGGGCTACGGCAGGGGGTGGGAGGTGTTTCACTACTACGTTATTGAGCTGGTCGTGGCCAGGGGCTCTTTTGTTGTGCAACGTCCTGATTACTCGTTTCACGTCGTCGGGTGTGAAGAGCGGTGTGTTTTCTTCGTCGTCGTCGGCGTCGTCCGCCGCGAGGAATGTGGCGAGCTGACGTCGAACGACGGCTTCGTGGTCCCTGTCCTGCGCCTCTGCGGGGCGGAACTGTTTTTCAAAGGCATCTGCCAGGGCATTTGCCTTATCTGTGGTGCTAAAGACAAGTCCCCGCTCGCCGTGCAGAGGTGGCAGTCTGGCGCGTCTTTTGGTGATCTGTTTGGTCGCCTGCCAGAGGCTATTGTCGTCCACGCGGAGGGCTGAAAGCCGCGCCGACCATTGCTGGTTGCGGTGCTCAGTGAGTGCCACCTTCAGCTCTCTTTGCAGGCGGTTCAGTAGCCTCCTGGTTACGGGGTTCTTTGTGAGCTTCCACTCTTTGGCGATCCTATTTTTGTTTCTAATTTGGGCAAGCAGGTGCGGCGGGAGTTGCTTAACAGGGGGAGGGCCGTCCGGTGGCCGTGGTGTGGCCTCCTTTGCTGCTTGCAGGATCGTGCTGGTGAGATCTTTAAGCGCCTGTTCTGCAGTATCTGCAGTTGGAGGCGGGGCCTGGGCAATTGCTGAAGTTACGTCAACTTTGAATTGCTCCCAGTTAGTGCGCTTGTATGAGATGTGTTGTTGCTGGAGAGGTACCCAGTCTCCTATGTCGACCTCGAGAATCACGGGATTGTGATCGGAGGACATTCGGTTGACCGATTGTGCGGTCACAAATCCCGTTATTCTTTTGGTGAGCGCTATGTCGAGGACGTCCGCCCTCCCCCCGTTTCTGGGGAAGTGGGTGGGCTCCTCTGGACCCCATATGTGAAAGTGGTGGGTGCGCGCGAGTCGTTGCAGTTGACGACCAGCTCTGTTTGAGTTTCGCGAGTGCCAGTCTGCGTGCTTGGCGTTCAGGTCACCGCCAATGAGGAGTTTTCCTCTGATTTGGCCTAGGGCTGCTATGTCGTCCTCTTCCAGAGTGTAGGAGGGAGGGCGATATGCTGCAACGACAGTGAGGGGCCCTGTGACAGTGGCAATCTCTATTGCCACTGTTTCTATTTGCCTAGTTGCTGGTGGGTGGACCTGGTAATGGGGGATTCCACGTTTGACGTATGTTGCTACCCCGCCTCCAGCGGTGGGCCGGTCGGTCCTATAGCAGTTGTAGTTGGGTACCGACACCCTTACACCCGGTTTTAGGTGTGTCTCGGCCACCATACATACGTCTATGTTTTCGTCGCGTAGGAACTCGCGGAACTCATTGTTTTGTCCGAAGATGCCGTTTGCGTTGAAGACGCACATTCTGAGTCCTTGGATGTGGGGTCGTCTATCCATCACTGGGAGGAGGATTTCTCTGCTGTAGTCGCATTGTTATGCGACCCTTTGAGCACCAAATTAATGGCGGTAAGAATTTGGGCATTCTGTTGCCTGATTTCGTGGAGCAGTTGCGTTAGGAGGCCTAACGTTTGTTCCACGACACCAGACGGCCGTAGGGCATTTGCACTCTCATCAGAAGTGCTGGGCTGAGAGCCTTGTGACGAGCACTCAGCTGCCGCTACTGGCTGCAGACTGGACTTAGTTTGAGGGGAGGAGGCTTCCCTGGACGTTTCTTCGTTAGCGGGGAACGGCTGCTGGGCTGAGTGTATAGTTGGAGTCGTTTGTTGACTCCTGTCAGTGCCTGCCACGGCCGCGTAGCTTGCGCTACCTCGCGGTCTCGATCGGGTTGTTGTTGATCGTGTTTGCCGCGGTTGTGGAATGGCCGGCGCTCGCGAGGTCGTAGAACCGGCGCCACGGTTGGTTTTCTGTGTGGCGGGGGTCTTAGTGCCTTGCGCGCGTGAGCGGTACTCTTTTTGTACGCGGCAGCCTTGGTAGAAGGCGCCGTGTCCAGATTCACCGCATAGGGCGCACTTGCTCTTTGGGTCTCCTCTCTGTAAGGAGCACTCGGAGGTAGGGTGCCCTTCGGCGCATTTCATGCACCGAGTTGGCATGTCGCAGTGCTTGGCAACGTGCCCTAAACCTTGGCAGTTGTAACACTGCACGTTGCCACTTTTCCTGCGTAGGGGTTCAACCGTGACGGGCACTGACAGGACATGTGTTATGTGTTTTTGCCTGTTTTGTGGAGTGTCAGGCATGTTGACTTGGTACAGTGGCCATTTGTTGCCACTGTAGACTTCCTTCATGTGGGTGACGCTGTTAATTTCGTAGCCCTGCCTCTGCAGGTCCTTCTTAATGGCGTCGGTGCCCACTTTTCGGGGTAGGTCCCTTATTACTAGCTTCATCAGCCGTTGTTTGGCTGTGGGGAAGGTGTAATGGGGGACTTTGTGTTCAGAGAGCAGGGCCTTCACAGCGGTGTAATCGTCCAGCTCTCTGAACATAAGTTTAATTTTGTCCCCTCCGGCGGACTTTGCAGTAAACTGCTTCTCTCCCAGGCAGTTACTGACGAGGGAGTGAAGCTCCTCGTAATTTTTGTCGAATTCGGCAATTATGGGCGGGAGTCTATGTCTTGGTGCGTGTGTGGGTTGTGGCGCATCACTGGTCGCGGGTACCGCTTCGTCCTCGTCTGAGAGTGGCAAGAACTTGTTGCTAGTAGAGGCAATGCCTCTCGCTTGCTGTGGGGCGGCTGGGCGGGCAGTTTTCCGCGCTCGCTGGAACCCATCCCCGTCGGTGCCGGGTGTTTGAGGCTCGGTTGCCTCTCTGGATTCGTCGATGACGAGGGGGCGGTCCGCCTCGTCTCCGCTCCCTGAGGGGGAGGGAATACGTGACTTGGTGGTGGGTGGTGGGATTGATATTACTTTCTTTGGTGGCTTGCGCCTGACAGTAGTTCTGTGTTTTCTCGCACTTTTGACTACGTCTCTGATGCGTTTGGGTGGGACAGGTGGGTGTGGCGTCTTGGTTACCTCGGAAGGAGAGGGTTTAAGGGCGGGAGCGGTCTTTTTGGGTTGGGCTATAGGTAAGGGCTTGGGGAGGATGCTGACTGGGAGATGCCTTCTTTGTGCAGGGGTAAGGTGCTGCGCCAGCGCTTGTGCCTGCCCTGTGGTGATCATCAGGGTGGCCATGGACATCCTACCGCTGGTAGGTGGAAGAGATGAACTTCTTTTAGTCGTGTACTCCCCGTTTGCATGTCGCACGCAGGTAAGGGAAGCAAAGTCAAAGGCTGCCGTGGGACTACCAGTTGCCGCCTTTGTTGCCGACACCGTTAGGTTTCCGGCGGCAGAATCTGGTCCTATCACACTGACAGGCGCGGGACACTGGCCAGAGGCCAGGCCCTGACCTGCGAATGCCCTAACGCTCGGGGGAGCAGAGCTATTCTCTGCGGCAGCTGAGGCGCTCGAGCCAGCCGGAAAAGCGGCCGGCGGAAACAAAGAGACGGCGTCGTTGCCGCCAGCAGCGGGCTGCTGGGGCCCCAAGGCGTTGCTGCAACTCGACATCGCAATCGACGATTCGCTCGACATCGACATCGGCAATCTGCTGCGAGTGCTCGTTTACGCCTTAATAAAGGCGCATCCGAAAACACCCCTGGTTTGTCACCCGTACAAGCGGGGGCCTATGGCTTCGCGTAACAGACTGACGGAGACTTGCTCAACGCCCGACTGCCGCTCGGCGAATGCCGGCGGCGGCGGGGTGGGGGTCCCTTTATGGGCTCGGGTGCGGCGGCCGGTTGCGCGCGCGCCCCATTGGTCGGCGGCCGCAACAGGGCGAGCTGGTAAAGGTGCGGTGTTGCGGTAGCGGCGGGTGCCACTGTGTGGGGAGACGCTGACTAGAGCGGAGCGCTTGCTGCCTGTTGTTGTACGTTCGAGATGCCGCCCAAGACTAGCGGGAAGGCCGCCAAGAAGGCCGGCAAGGCGCAGAAGAACATTTCGAAGGGCGACAAGAAGAAGAAGCGCAAGAGGAAGGAGAGCTATGCCATCTACATCTACAAGGTGCTGAAGCAGGTGCACCCCGACACGGGCATCTCGTCGAAGGCGATGAGCATCATGAACAGCTTCGTGAACGACATTTTCGAGCGCATTGCGGCCGAGGCGTCTCGCCTGGCGCACTACAACAAGCGCTCGACCATCACGTCCCGCGAGATCCAGACGGCTGTGCGGCTCTTGCTGCCTGGCGAGCTGGCCAAGCACGCCGTGAGCGAGGGCACGAAGGCGGTGACCAAGTACACGAGCTCCAAGTAAGGAGGAGGTTGTTACTTCGGCTCTTGGAAGGAAGGAAGGAAGGAAGGAAGGAAGGAAGGAAGGAAGGAAGCTCCCTCCGTTGCGAGAGCGGCAAAACGGCCCTTTTCAGGGCCACCAAATTGCCTTTGCGGGAAGAGCGGAATTGTTTGTGTGTGTGTGAGTGAGTGAGTGAGTGAGTGAGTGAGTGAGAGGGGCGGCATAGCTACCCGGTTTGGTTGGTTGCGAGGCAGCTGGTGGTGCTGCTGTGCCGTGGTGGTGTGGTCTCGAATGTGGTTGTGGTTGTGGTTACTGGGGTACGGCCGCGAGGGTTTGGTTGCCGCCGGTGTGACGTGGAATGCGTGCACGAGTCTTGGCGTGGTTGTTTGTCGACACACAGATAGATCGATAGGAGGTGTTGGTGCTGTCTGTGGCGCTGATTCATGTCTTTGTCTCCGTCTGCCCGGTTAGTCACGTGACTGCAATTGAAAGTCCTCGCGATTGATTGATTGTTGGATGTCACCGTTACGGCCGTCTGTTGTCACATCATACATGATGGCGAGGGTGAAATGTTGTGTTGCCGTCGACTATTCCCTTTGCTGTACGGCGCGTTGGTGTGTGTGTGTTGGTGACGTTTTAAATGGACGTGTCGTACTATCATCCATTACGAAGTCGCCAAGAAATGTACGGGCGGGTGGGGTAGGCGACACGCACGGTGGTGTACCTATTTGGCCCTTGATTTGATGATAGCCGTTTCTGCAGTTTGACTGATGATTGATTGGACTGTTGTGCGCACGCACGTCATTCACGGTGCACGTGTGTTCGGTTGAGTACAGTAAGCGTGAGGCTAGACGACGACGGTCGTTGTTTGTTGTTATGGGCGTACACGCGTTTCGTTGGTCTGTGTCCCCCGGTGTGAAATGGCAGGTGTGTCGGTGATGTGATCCGATCCGGCGGCTCTGAGTAACTGTCAATATCGGCGCGGTACACCGGCGTCATGGCAACGTGTCGGTGTTCACACCAGTCGCACTGTGGCACCGTCGGCGCCGCGAACGGTGACGAAAGGCTGACCTTTGATCGGTCGAGTGTCGTGTCTGGGCAGAACGTGTGGAATGAGCAAAACTGTTGGGGACGGAAACAATGGTGGAGGAGGGGAACGGAAAGTAATAAAACAAACAAAATGGAGAAGCAATCACCGGAAAACGAAGCAGGGAAAAACGGAGAGGCGCTGTCTATAGCAACGGAACGTTCCCGTGCATTGCAGCCGCACTGAAAGGCGTTTACGGCGCGGCTGCAGGTGTCGGCCGTGGTGACGGCTGAATTGCATTGCCTTCCCGGATGAAACGTTCGCCGACATGGCTCGGAGGAGGAATCTATGAGAATGCGTTGCCCTTGCCTGCCGTTTCGTGTGCCCTCCTGTTGTGTACGCTGTTGTTGTCCGGTGTAGCGAAGGGTGTGTATGTAGGGGTGTGTGTGTGTTTAGTGGGGAATTGGAAGGTCGATAGCTGCCGTCACGGTCAAGATAACGCAGTCAAAGGTGTCGCGAAAAAGTGTGTTAGCCGTGGTTGGTTGGTTCGTGTGTTTTAAAGAGAATGGACGAGAGAGAGAAAGTAGGTGGAGAGTGCGTTGCGTGTTGCCTAACTGCGTCCGCGAATATGGCAGTAGTTGGTGGTGGGCGTGCCCTTGCATGTGGCCCGGAAGGCGTGTCCGTTTCGCGGTAGTGGCACCGCTGCTGGCATATTCGGGAGATGGGAGGGGCGCGAAAGGAGAAAGGAGACGCGGAGGCTTTTAAAGACGGGGAGGGCGCGTGTGGGTGGCTCGCGCTGCGCTCGGCGGTTGTGTTTGTGCAACAAATGTGTTGCCGGGAGGGGACCGTTGTTGTGGTGCGGTTGTAGCCTCAGACGCGGCCGGCAGTGAACGTGAGACGACGGATGCGGGCCGGGGCGGCGCATGTCGCCGGTGCCATGCCTTTTAAGAGCCGCGTGGTCGGGGGTGTGCGCACCGTGTGTCGTGTTGCGAGACAGCATCATTTGTGCTGCGTGGCGTGGCGTGGCGTGGGGGCGAGGAGAGCGAGCCGCGCGGTGTGCTTGTGCGCCGGAGAATGGCACACTGCGCCTGCCCGTTGAGGAGGCCGATGGCCGTGGTGTGGTGGAAATGGAGCGCGTCGGACGTGCACCAATGAGAAAGAGAAACAAAGCGGCGACAACGAACGAAAGGGGGAGGGAGGCCATTGTGTCACATGCGGCGGTGGGAGGAAAAAAAAAAAAACAAACAAACAAACAAACAAGAAACGAAGACGTAAGAAAGAGGAGAAACAACAAAGAGAATGAGTCGTGCGTTCGCGAGGGGGGGTGCGCGTGTAACTCCGGTACGCGCAGTGCCGGAGCCCAACGGCTGTGTCGTCGACGCCAGTGCTTGTCGGCCGAATGGGTGCGGGAATAGAGGCAGCGTCGGCACGGAGAAGCAAGCAAGAAGGAAGGACGCACGCGCGCTGCGGCGTTTGGCGCGGTTTGCGGCTGGCGCCTTTGGTGGCAACGGCCGGGACAAGCAGCGGTGTATGGTGGTGTGCGGGGCGGACAGGGGCGGCGGCGGTGGTGGACTGGGAGGAGGCGAGGCGGCGCCGACGGTGGCGTGTGGTACGGCGAAAACGGGACGGACGGACGGCGGATGTTGGAGAGGCGCCGCGCACGCAGACACATGGAAGGAAGGAAGGAACGAACGCAAGGGAACAAATGGAGGGGGCGAATGTGGAGATGCGGGCAGGCGGTGGTGTTTGTGGGCATGTGGTGGGGAGAAGGGCGGGGGCGGGAGGACAGAGGCGAGGCGACTGCGTGCTTGCTCGCTCGCTCGCGTGTCTTTTGTTTTTGTGTTTGTTTTTCCATCGTTTGGTCGCCTTGGAGCCTGTCGGTCCCGTCCGTGTGTGGCCACGCTTCGGGTGCGTGTATGTTTGTACGTTTCGTTTGTTCGTCTTCTGCAGCAGAGGCGGTGCGCGGCAGTGGGAACGCCTGCCTGGCGGCTGGGACGGCCAGCAAATGCGGTTGGATGGGCGGCCACAGCACCGCACCTGTGCCCAAGGAGGCGACGCTGGCGGCGGGGCCCCCTCGGATGCGGCCGGCTGGGGGCTGTGTGCGCTGCCGCTGCCGCTGCCGCCGCCGCCGCCGCCGCCGCCGCCGCCGCCGCCGCCGCCGCCGCCGCCGCCGCCGCCGCCGGTGCTGGTGCTGGTGCTGGTGCAGCAGCAACAACGACGAACAACGAGTAAGCAAGAAGAGGACGAAGCGGATGGCTGGTGGGTGAGTGCATTTATTTAGGCGGTCGACAAGGCAGTGCGTGATGTGGCGTTGTGACGGGGGTTTGCTCACGTGGCCTCGTTTGTGTTGATGCGCAGGAAGATGAGATGCGGGCAGACGCAGACGCGTACAGAGAGACGAGCCCGGTCTGCAGCAGGATGTGTGGCGCGGCGCGCCGAGTGCAGAGCAGCGCGCGCCGCCTGGGCCGGGCTGGGCCCGCCCGGCGGCGGGCCGCGCTGTTGTCGCGGACGTGAGCGCCCCCTGGCGGGTGGTCGGAGGCGGCGCGGTGGACGTGTGTCCGGTTGGCCAGTGCACATTGCGAGTGGCTGGCTGGCGGTCGGCGGCGAGACGGGAGAGGAGGTATGTGTCGCGGGCGCCTTTGCTGCGCTGCGTCGTTGCGTGCCTGGGCGTGCGCCTGTCGACTGTGTGTGACTGTGTTGGGCGTTGTGCCACGTACGTGTGTGCTCGGCCGAAGGCGTCGGAAGAAAAAGAGAGAGAGAGACGGGCGGGAAAGTGGGTCGGTGTGCGTGCGTCGCCCGTGATGCGATGATGTCGCGTCATGTCATGTCATGTCTTTGCGAAACGGCTGCCGAGAGGTGTGTGGTGGCGAGCGGGAATGTGCGTTTGGTGGTTGCCGGCCGGCCGGCAGTTGTTGGTGGTTCCTCCTGTGTGGTTGTTTGTGCTGCTTTGATGGCAACGTGGAAGGACGCCGGTTTTTCCGTGCCTTGCGTGTGGTTGTGTCGACGGTGACTGGTTGGGGGTGTGCGCCGATGCACGTGCCATGTTGTTATGTTTGGGTCGTGAGTGTGTTTTTGGCTGTGTTGTTGTGTACGGGAAGGGGGAGAGAGGAGGAGGCGGCGGCGGCGGCGGCGGCGGCGGGGGTGATAGTGCGTGCAGTAGTGCCGTTGCGACGGGCGTCGGGTGGAGCCGTGCGTAGTGGCGGAAAGGTGTAGGTTGCGGGAAGCGAGCCCGTCGCGTGTCGTCGTCGACGACGGGGTCGCGTGCGCTGTGAATCGAGAGTGGCGGGAAAGGGGCAGCGTGCCGCTGTGTCGTGGTCGTTAGCAGAGGCCTGTGTGCCTGTCCGTTTGTTTTCTGTCGGACGCTTGGTGCGAGGTGTTTGTTTTGTTTTGTTGCCGCCGCCGCGGTTGTTTTTGTTTGTCGGCTGTGCTGTGTCGGTGGGTCGGCGAGCTGTTTTGCGGTGCGTGAATGTGTTGGTGCAAAAGTGGCGGCGGCGTCATGGCTGCGACCGCGACGAGCCGCGGGCGCGCCATTGATGATGTTGAACACAGAGCGGCTGTGTGCAATGGGAGGCCTTGTGTACGGGTAGCGGTGTTGTCGTACGTGCATCCGGCCCGGTGCGGAAAGCGCCGTTGCGGTTGCGGGTTGCCTCTGGTCGCGACGTGTGGTGCTCGGCTTTGTGGGTTTTTTTGGTGCCCCTTTGGCCGGTGGGTGGTGTTTGTTGTTTTGTGTGTGTGTGTGTGTGTGTGTGTGTGGTCGGTCTCTTTGGCGCTCGGTATATATCTGCCTCCTGCTCGGTCTTGTTGTCGACGTCGTCTGTAGTTTTTTGCGGCTTGCCGACGACCGACCGACCGAACTACTACCTACCTGTGACAGCTACGTGTGGCGCCCGAAGGTGAACGTAACGTGACCTCGGCGCCCTTAGCCTAACCTAAGATGTCCGGCCGTAAGGTAGGTGCGGCCACCTGACGCCTCACGTCCGAACGCTTAACCTAACTTTGACGCCTAACCTAACTTTAACCCTTAACCTAACCCACGTCCACCTAACGTAACCTAACCTAACCCAAGCGACGCCAACCCTAACCTAAGGTGTTGTACACTGCGAATGTCGAAGGCATGTTATAGTCTTAGGTGGAGAGCACTACACGCAACAAGCGGCTACACGGGTAGCAGGGGTTGTGTGGCGTGGGCTGGGCGGTTTTGTTAGGTTAGATGGCCTTGGGCAAGTACAGAAAGGGGGCAACAGCAGCCTCAACGGGTGCGGGGACCAAGCAGCAATCGGTATCGTTTGTTAATTGTCAACTGTCGAAGCTGCGTTGGTACAGTACCGGAACCGCAAGCGCTGACAGAGAAAGCACCGAAGCTCTGCAATCGTGATAAGGTACAGAAAGCTGGCTGACGCCAGGGATAAATTCTGCCGAAATTGTCACAAAGGTACAGACGGTGTTTTAGAAAGGCTCGATTGCATGCAACCGGTGGTGGTGTGTTCGTCGCTGTTTGAGTAGTAGTTTTGATCCTGTAGTGAAGTAGAGGTGGATGGTTCCTGTGAAATATTGTGGGTGGAGGTTACACCCAACAACCGAGCTAGGTTTAATAATAATTGGCTCCTTTGACCGACCTCCCGACGCAGCAGCATTAGTGGCAGAACAACGGAGAGACGGATTTTGGAAACACATTTCACATACATTTTCCTCAGCATGTTAGGGTCTTAGGTGGAGATTTCAATTTACCCGATATAGACTGGGACACTCAGATGATGTTCAGGACGGGTGGTAGGGGGACAGAGAGCATCGAGTGACATTATACTGAGTGCACTGTCCGAAAATCACCTCGAGCAAAATGAACAGAGAACCGACTCGTGGAGATAACATCGTGGACCTACGGATGACAAACAGACCCGAACGTGTTTCGACTCTGTATGTGCAGAACAGGGACGCAGTGATCATAAGGCCGTTGCAGGGAGGACGGTGTATCTATCTGTTTTGGCTAGCAAGAGTAATAGAAGGCAGATTTGCAGACGACCCGACAGATGAAAAGGCAAATGCCTGTTCCGACACTGACAATGTTGAGTGTTCATGGAGAAAGTGCAAGGCAATGGTAAAAATGCGTTTTTAGACAGGTACGTGCCGAGTGTCGAACTGTGAGGGATGGGAAAAAAAACCCACCGTGGTATACTACAACAACAACGTTAGGAAACTGTTGCGAAAGCAAAGAGAGCTTCACCCAAAGTTTAAACGCAGCCAAAACCTCCGAGACAAACAGAAGCTAAACGATGTCCAAAGTGTGAGCGTAAGGAGGGCTATGCGTGAAGCGTTCAGTGAATTCGAAAGTAGAACAAACCCTATGTACCGACGTTGACAGAAAATGCTAGGACGTTCCGGTCTTGCGTTGAATCAGTAAGTGGCTCGAAACAGCATATCCAGACACTCCGGCATGGTGATGGCATTGAAACAGAGGATGACACGCGTAAAGCTGTGAAATACCTAAACACCTGTTTCCAAAGCTGTTTCACAGAGGACGGACCGCACTGCAGTTCCGTCTCTAAATGCTCGCACGAACGAGAAACCGGCTGACATCGAAATAAGTGTCCAAGGAGGAATGGGAAAGTCCGCCGGACCCGACGGGATTACCAATTCGCGATTCCTACACAGGGTACGCGAAACAACCTGCCCCCCTTCTAACAGCCGTGTACCGCAAGTCTCTGGAGAGGAAGGGAGGGTTCCAAATGATTGGAAAAGAGCACAGGTAGTCCCAGTCGTCGAGCAGATGCGCAAAAACCATAGACCCATATCTCTGACGTCGATGTGTTGTAGAACATGTTGTTTGCTCGAGTATCATGTCGTTTGTGGAAACTCCAGAGTCTACTATGTAGGAATCCATGTTGGATTCCGGAAACAGCGATCGTGTGTGAGACCCCCAGCTCGCTTTATTTGCGCATGAGACCCAGAAAATATGAGATACAGGCTCCCAGGTGGATGCCATTGTCGTTGACGTCCGGAAGGCGTTCGATACAGCTCCGCACCGTCGCCTGATAAACGACGTAAGAGTCTACAGAATATCAGACCAACTGTGTGGCTGGATTGACGAGATGTTAGCAGACGGAACACAGCATGTTGTTATCAATGGAGAGACAGACGTCTACAGACGTTAAAGTAACCCCTGGCGTGCCACGGGGGAGTGTTATGGGACCATTGCTTTTCACAATTCATATCATATAAATGAGCTAGTAGATAGTGCCGGACGTTCCATGCGTCGTTTCGCGGATGATGTGCTGTATGTAGTATACAGAGAGGTTGCAGGACGATCGGCAGCGGATAGGCACCCGGTGCAGGGAGTGGCAACTGTCCCCTTAACATAGACAAATGTGATGTATTGCGAATATACAGAAAGAAGGATCGTTTATTGTATGATTGATTATATGATAGCGGGACAAACACTGGTAGCTGTGACGTCTGTAAAATATGTATCTGGGAGTATGCGTGCGGAATGATTTGGAAGTGGAATGATGATCAGATAAAAGTAATTGTTGGTAAGGCGGGTACCAGGTTGAGATGCACTGGGAGAATGCTTAGCAAAAATGTAGTCCATCAACAAAGGAGGTGGCTTACAAAAACACGCGTTCGACCGACCCATACGTGAGTGTTGCCCACCAGTGTGGGATGCGTAGCAGGTCGGGTTGACGGAGGAGATAGAGAAAGGTCCAACGTTTCGTCACAGGGTTATGTGGTAACCGTGATAGTTAAGTGGCAGACTCTGCAAGGGAGGCGCTCTCTGCATCGCGGTGTAGCTTGCTCGCCAGGTTTTCGAGAGGGTGCGTTTCCGGATGAGGTATCGAATATATTGCTTCCCCGTACGTATATACCTCCCGAGGAGATCCCGAATGTAGTAAAAGTAGAGAGATTCGAGCGCGCACGGAGGCTTTCAGACAGTCGTTGTTCCCGCGAACCATACGCGACTGGAACGGCAAAGGGAGGCAATGACGACAGTGGCACGTAACGTAAAAAGTGCCCTCCGCCACACACCGTTGGGTGGCTTGCGGCGTATAAATGTAGGAGGTCGGCTGTCGTGTGTGCTTGGAGGCAGATTCGGTGTGTCTGTAGTTGCGGACGGCGGTCAGCCCCCCTCGCGTAAGCGGCGAGGGGCGGCGGCGCTCGGTTGGCCGGTGCCGATGTTGCGCAGGCGGCGCCCGTTTTGTTTGCGGCGGGCAATTTTGTGAGAAAGGGGCGCGAATGTTGGCGGGCGAGGTGGCCCGACGGCTGCGGGCCGATCGGGAAACGGTGGGAGGGCGATGGGGCGGCGGAGGTGCGTTTGCACGGCCGGCATCGCCGCACGCCTCCGCTTGTGTGGCTGTGGCGGCGGCCGCGCTGGCCGGGCTGGCGCGGCGACGGTGCGGCACTTTTGCCGAAGGTTTGGCCATTGTGGCGGGTCGTCGGCTGGGGCTGTGGGGGCGGCATGTGGGCGGGGGCGGCGATTCTCGGCGGGCCGAGCCAGGCTGTAGCGCGCGGTAGCTGCAGTTTGGCCGTGGTTTGCGGCGCTGCCGTGGCGACTGGTTGGCGACTGTGGTGTGGCCGTGTGTAGCCCCATCCTCGGTGGTTTGAACGGCGCGGGTGGTTGCGGCGCAGGTTTGGGGCTGGTCCGCACAGGCTGTCGGACGTTGGGCGGTAGCAAGCGCGGGAGGCGCGGCGCGGCGGCGCGCAGAGTGGCGGCCGCTCTCTCGGCCGTCCGCGCCCGCCCGCGACACTGGCTGGGCCTGGCGGCGCGGCGCATCGGACTCCGAGCAGCGCTAGCTGTGTGACGTGCACTAAGGGGCGGCGTTCTTACTTCGCACCTGGTGTACGTATCGCAAATTGTCGTGTTCTCAGGGTGACAGGGCGTAGTAGGAGACAGGAGAACGTCCCCGGACTAGCCGGGACTAGGAATGAGTAGTCCAGGGAATGATGAAGACCCAGGGCCTCAGACGCGGGGGCCCGACCGGGAGCAGGCCGGCCCCCCGCGCGCTGTACGTCCGCGGCCTTCGAGGCAAAGAAAAAACAGTAGGGCTGAGGCAGAATTCGCGGGTAGGTCTGAGCCTAATTCCAACACTACCCAAGAAACAGACGTGGAACTAGCACTCCGACGACAAATCCAAAAATTTCAAGAAGCACAACAAGACTGCAACATGGCGACTCTCTGTAATGACAAATCAACCAATCACGACGCACCACGACAAGACACGGATAAAAACTCAACAAATGAAGACACCAACCAAACATATGACGACGATAACTATTCACATTATTACCGCTCTTCTGAATCTGATGTATCTGAACCAGAAGAGATGGAACACGACGATGGGGAAGGGGAATTCCAAACCCCTCCCCCACGTAAAACAGCAAAAAGGAAAAACACAGATGATGTCACTGCACCGCATAAGCAATTTTCAATTCAGACAGAAAACAGATTCGAACCTCTTGTACCTCCACCACAACGAAGAAATAGTACTGTAAATCCTGCAACCACATCCAATCCAACACCATCATCATCGACTGCTCCTCATGCCATCCCGAAGAAACCGAGAATCCCGCCCATCACTATTCAATACAAGGGACACTACCTCACACTCAATGCTGCTCTAAAGAAACACATGGACGGACCAATACAAGCAATCTACAAAGGAGACACCATCAAGTACCATTTTGATTCATTAAAGGACCAACGGACAGCACTTGACTTTTTTCACCACCACAACATTTCAAACTTCACGCATCAACCACAAAACGAACGAACTTTAAAAGTTGTAATCAAAGGACTTCCCGAAACTGTCACGGAAGCAGAAGTGGAAAAAGACTTACGAGACCTCAGCTTCATGCCGCGAAATGTCCATCAATATAAGAAAAGAGACAACAACACAAAACAACTAAAACCCATGGACGTATTCTGTGTAACGCTCGACCGGAAACCCGAAAATGACGCCATCTACCATGTACGATACATACTAGACACAAAAGTAACAGTGGAATCATACCAAAACAAAGACGGTCCACCTCAATGCAAAAAATGCCAAGGGTTCTTCCACACAGCAAACTACTGCTCCATGCCTACTCGCTGTGTCCGCTGCGGTGGCGCACATAGAGCACGGGATTGCAGCCTACCACTAAACGCCACCTCTCACTGCGTAAATTGTAAACAAGACGGCCACCCCGCATCTTTTCGCGGCTGCGAAGAATTTCAAAAAGCAATCCGGATGTACAATGCACAACGACCAAGAACCACCACTCCCGCAGTAGCAACAATCCAACCAGCAATAAAAACCACACCTATGCCCACTCCAGCCGAAGCCAGCCGCAGAGGACGAAGAACATGGGCAAGTCTCCTGACCAACCAGGAATCATCTTCAACCACCCAGACTCATCAGACAACAGATTCAACCACAAACCAATCAACCGAACCTGCTTCCTTCCTCGACTTCCTAAACCAGATGAAAAACCTTTGGAAGAATTCACAATGGACCAACATCATTTCCATCATTACCACCACATATCAACAATTTATGACCGCACCTGACTTATTATCAAAAGTACTAGCAATCGCCAGTGGAATAATGAAATTCTTCGCCACCGAAAATGGAAATTCGACCGACTAGGAAGCAAAACCTCCGTTTCTGTAATTTTAATGCTTCAGGAATCCATAACAAAGCAGACTTACTAAATGAATTTATTGAAGACAACAAGATCGACATTCTATTTGCCACTGAAACTCATTTACGTCCGTCACAATCATTCAAACTTCGAAACATGATATGCCATCGAACTGACAGAACAAACCGACTGGGAGGCGGAACAGCCATCTTCATTCGCTCTCACATTAGACACAACCCCGAAATCACACCACAGATGACATCACTAGAAGCCACAATAGTCAAAATTGAAACAGCGCAAGGGAAAATAACCCTGGTGGCCGCATACCTCAGCCCCAGAGTTATACTCGACGAAAATGACTTACTCCAAATATTCGACAATAACAACAAAATTTTACTGGCCGGCGACTTGAATGCTAAAAACACTACATGGAACTCAAGACGAAACAACGCACGTGGGAACTCACTGTATAACTTACAAGGAAGACTAAATGCTACAATTTCTGCTCCTCAAGACATCACCCACATTCCTTTCAATCACCGCCACCAACCCGACGTCCTGGATATCTGTATTACCAAAAACCTCGATCCTGATCTACATCTCCGAACTCTTCAAGACCTCACTTCTGACCACCTACCAGTAATCGGCCATATTGGAAATGCAATAGAACCGCCTCGCCAACGACACAAAACCGTTATTAATTGGGACCAATATCACAGATGGCTTAACAACAACATTCGTCCCACACTGGACCTAACTACTACAAACAAAATAGATGACGCCATCGGCTCGTTAACAGAAAAAATTAAAACAGCATACAAAAAAGCATCCACAACTACAACATTTCCCGTATCAAACGCTCACCATCTACCTCCACTCATACAAGATTTAAAATACCTGAAAAACGCAGCTAGACGCAGATGGCTCCATACTCGAAACCCAGAAGACAGAAAACAATTTAACAGACTGAAAAAACAAATCCATCACCGGGTACGGGAATGGAGAGCTGAAATATGGGAAGATCGCATGAGCTCCTTACAACTTCGCAATACAGACGACTGGAAATTAATTAAGAACCTGCGACGTACGAAATCCCACAAACCGGCATTACTTGACAATAATGATCTAATCTTTGACGCCCTCAGCCAGGCAGAACTTTTTGCAGCCACGTATGAACAACAGAACACAATAGAACCTCCTGGACATGTACAACCCGACATCTTACAATATCAACAGCATGTAACAACAACAGCACAGAACATACGCCAGACGCCTCCGCGCGATCTACCAGAACTCACCACTCCAGCCGAAATCAAAACAATCATTAACCGACTGGGCACAAACTCCGCTCCTGGACCGGACCTCATTTCCAACATCCATCTCCAAAACCTGCCAAGAAAACCTCTCGTCCTGCTAACCAGAATCATCAACGCCTGCCTCATCAACCAATACTTTCCTCAAGCATGGAAGATTTCAAAAATAGTTCCGATACCCAAACCTGGAAAAGACCTCAAGCAACCACAGAACTATAGACCGATAAGCCTACTTCCAACCATGTCCAAGCTCCTGGAACGAATCCTACTACCAAGAATCCGACAACCTCTACTCGACGGCAACATTATCAGACAAGAACAATTCGCATTCCAACAAAAACTGTCAGCAGAACTCCAGATCCTCCGCATTACCGAACACATCACCAAGAACATGAACTTATCCAGATTTACAGCCGCAATATTCCTTGACATTGAAAAAGCATATGACAAAGTGTGGAAAGACAACCTCATAACGAAATTAAAAGACCACACTGACATACCGGAATGTTATATAAAAATGATCGACAGTTTTTTACATGACAGAAGGTGTTTTGTCCAGATTGACAACAAACGATCAACCCAGAAAACATTACAGGAAGGAATACCGCAGGGTTCGGTGCTTTCGCCGACCCTATTTACAGTATACGTCAACGACATACCAAAAACTGCAACATCGACAATAGCACAATTCGCAGACGACACGGCACTCCTTGAAACACACCGACGATTATCAACGACAATAAATAGACTGCAGCAACAAGTGGACCTCACCGAAAAATGGGCTGAAAGAAACAGGATTAAAGTAAACCCGGACAAGACAGTTGCCATACTTTTTACACGCCGCAGACCACAGATCCACGACCGAATTGAACTCAATGGAACGCAAATACCATGGACAACATCTGTCAGATACCTAGGAGTAACAATAGACAACAAAATGCTTTTCAAACAGCACATTGAAAACAAACGTCTGCGAATATCAAGAACAATTCATGCAATTTACCCTCTTCTGGCCAGTAAGGAAATGTTCCAAAGGACGAAATTAACCATTTACAAAGCAATAGTCATACCAATGATGCTCTACGGCTGCTCGTCGTGGGGCATAACCAGCAGAACAAATAGAAAACCACTCCAAACACTGCAAAATAGATGTTTAAAACTTATTCTAAACGCGCCATGGTGGACGAGGACTAATCGCCTACATGAGGAACTTCACATGCCAACAGTTGACAGTCAAATTATCACCACTACAAGAAGACTAATTGAGAAAATTGAAAGGCTCAGACCTACCACGCATCAACTACAGGATCTAGCAACAGTAGCACCAACACACCGGCAAAAAGTAAGAGTTCCACTCTCTATCCTAGAAGACGACTAATATACGCAAATCAATAGATCAGGTCAACTACAACAAGAAGCTTCACTAAAATATAAAATACCAAGATTGTGGGCCTAAAGGACCAAAGTACTGTGCCCAAAGGCTCCCCAAAGAAAAACAAGGTGTCCCATTTTGTAAAATAAATGGTGTCCCCAATAAGTAACCCTACTCCTCACACTTGAGGGGCCAACCTCCTCCGGAGGTAGTACCCTTGCCGACGAAAACAACACACCAAAAAAAAAAAAAAAAAAAAAAAAAAAAAAAAAAAAAAAAAAAAAAAAAAAAAAAGCGGCGCGGCGGCTATTCTCTGCCGCCGTGCTTGCCGCCTGCCGCTCTCGCTCTCGCTCTCGTGTGTGTACGCGCGTCGTCGAAATAATGGCAGATCAGGCGGCTACGAACGAGACTGCTGCGGCACCCGCCGCCACCGGCACGACGAAGAAGGCCAAGTCTGCGGCGTCTGCGAAGAAGCCGCGCGCCAAGCCTGCGCACCCGCGCACCTCTGAGATGGTGACGGCCGCCATCAAGAGTCTGAAGGAGCGCGGCGGCTCGTCGCTGCAGGCGATCAAGAAGTACATTGCCGCGCACTACAAGCTGGACGCGGAGAAGCTGGCGCCCTTTATCAAGAAGTACCTCAAGTCGGCCGTCGTGGCTGGCGAGCTGGTGCAGACGAAGGGGAAGGGCGCGTCCGGCTCTTTCAAGCTTGCCGGCGCCGGCGGCGGGGCGGCCGAGGGCGGCAAGGCCCGTGCCGGCGGTGCGAAGAAGAAGCGCGCCGCTCCGGCCAGCAAGGAGAAGAAGGGCGCCCGTGCGGCCGGCGCAAAGAAGGCTGGTGGCGTGAAGGCGGCGACCGGTCGGAAGGCGGGCGCCGCCAAGAAGGCGTCTGCGGCGTCGGCGGCTCCCGCGGGTGCGAAGAAGGCGGCTGCGGCCAAGCCGGCCAAGGCCAAGTCGCCGTCGAAGGCGAAGAAGGCCGCGAAGGTTCCGACGAAGAAGCCGAAGGCGCCGCGCCCGAAGAAGGCGACGACGCCGTCTAAGGCGAAGGCTTCGCCCAAGAAGAAGAAGTGAAGTTAAAGTAAAGAAAGGAAAGGGGAAGGAAGGGAAGGGCTGGCGCTTGACCCCGTCGTCCCCCACCCCCCTCCCCCGCGTCGTCTAGTGGCGCGCGATGGCACGGCTGCGCGCGGCCCAAAACGGCCCTTCTCAGGGCCATCAGAGGACGTCGGGAAGGCGTTGATTGTCGTGCTTGGCGCGTTGTGTTGTCTTGTTTGGGTGGCCGTGCGTGCATGCGCCGGGGTGTGTGTGTGTGTGTGTGTGTGTGTGTGTGGGGTTGGTTGGTGTTTGTGTGGCGTTTCTGTATGACCCTTGTGGGTACTGTGTGCGTGCCGTGGTGGTTGGATTGTGGGGCCGGTGGCGGTAGGCGGCGGCGCGCGGTAGCGGAGCGGTTGTGGCCGTTTTGTTTTGTGTTTTGTATTTTGTGCGGCGGCCGACGGTTGGTTTCTCATGTTTCTGGAGACTCTGTTTGTTTGCTTGCTTTGCGGATGGCGCGTCTTGTTTGTTATGTGTGTGTCCTCTCTGTGTGAAAGGGGGACGGGGACGTTGAGACGTGGAAGTGGCCGGCGGGAATTGGGAAGGCGCGGTGGCGCCTCGGAGACGGCGGCGGCCAGCCACCCGTGGTGACGTCGTCCGGCTGTTTGTTTGTGTGTATTTGAAGGGGTGGGGTGGGATGACGTCGATTGTGATTGTTGGCGAGAGCGGCTGTGTACGGGAGGGAGGGTGGGGAATTGTGGTGGTTGTTTTAACGGGGCTAGAGAGAGAGGCTGGGCGGCAAGACCGACAAAAGTTTTGCTCGCGACGGAGAGATGTTAGTGGCCCTGAAAAGGGCCGTTTTTTTTGTGTTGCGCGCGTGCGGTGCCGTGCCGCGGCTAAGCGGTTTAGGCGCGCTCGCCGCGGATGCGGCGCGCGAGCTGGATGTCCTTGGGCATGATGGTGACGCGCTTGGCGTGGATTGCGCACAGGTTGGTGTCTTCGAAGAGGCCGACGAGGTAGGCCTCGCTGGCCTCCTGCAGGGCCATGACTGCGGAGCTCTGGAAGCGCAGGTCGGTCTTGAAGTCCTGGGCGATCTCGCGCACTAGGCGCTGGAACGGCAGCTTGCGGATGAGCAGCTCTGTGCTCTTCTGGTAGCGCCTGATTTCTCGCAGGGCGACGGTGCCCGGCCTGTAGCGGTGGGGCTTCTTGACGCCGCCGGTGGCGGGCGCGCTCTTCCTCGCCGCCTTGGTGGCGAGCTGTTTGCGCGGCGCCTTTCCGCCGGTGGACTTGCGGGCCGTTTGCTTTGTGCGGGCCATAGCGGTTAGCGGTGCGTGCGGTAGCGAAGCGTCCGGTGCTGCCTTGACAACGGGCCCGCGCGGGCCCGTGCTGCGCTTATATGCCCTCGGTGCGCGTGGTGGGGGGAGGGCGGGCCAGAGTCTATATAGGGGGGCGGCGCGCGCTCACGGCGCACCGTAGCCGACTCGCTAGCGCCGGGTGAGGAGCTGCCGCTTGTGCTTTTTTTGTTGCTTGAGGAGGAGGAAGAATGACAGGCCGCGGCAAGGGAGGAAAGGGGCTGGGCAAGGGTGGCGCCAAGCGGCACCGCAAGGTGTTGCGCGACAACATCCAGGGCATCACGAAGCCCGCCATCCGCCGCCTGGCTCGCAGGGGCGGCGTGAAGCGCATCTCTGGTCTGATCTACGAGGAGACCCGCGGAGTGCTGAAGGTGTTCCTGGAGAACGTGATCCGCGACGCGGTGACGTACACTGAGCACGCCAAGCGCAAGACTGTGACGGCCATGGACGTGGTGTACGCCCTGAAGAGGCAGGGGCGCACCCTGTACGGTTTCGGCGGTTAGGCAGGCAGCCGGTGTGCTGTGCTGTGGCCTTCCCGCGGCCGTGCCGTTGCCCGTGCTTGGTGGGAGAGACGAAAAACGGCCCTTTTCAGGGCCACCACACTGTTCGGAAATTGAAAAGTGCGAAAGGGTCTGTGTTGCCTGCCTGCCTCTGTGTGTGTGTGTTTGTTGTTGTTGTTGTTGTTGTTGTGCGCCTCTGTTGCTTTGCGTGCGTGCGTTCCGTTTGGAGTTTCGACGTGACGTGTGTGATGATGGATGCGGGAGGGCGCGGCTGAGTCCGGTGTGTGCGTGGTTTGTTTGTGGCGCGGGCCGGATCATCGATCGGATCAGCTGTTTGGTTTGGTTTGGTTTGTCCTGTGCCTGTGTGTTTGGAGAGCGCGCGCGGCGGCCCGCGTGTCGTCCGTCGTCGGGCCGTTACGCGCTCTTTTAATTATGAACATATTAACAATGATCACATCACATTATTGGTGTATTGATGTCGTTGTCGTTGTTTGGAACGCGACTGTGCGTGCGTGGAGGGGTGCAGAAAAAATGTGTGTGTGTTCGGCCACACGGGCTGTGGACAAGATGGCGGACGTGCGCCGGCGCTGTGGACGTTGTTGTAAAGTGCGGCGAGGACGACGGAAACTTTGCTTTGGACGTAGGTTTGTGTGGTGGCCCTGAAAAGGGCCGATTGTTGTGAGGCGAGCCGGCAAGGCAAAGGCGCGTTTGCGTTTGCGTGCAGGGAGCACGCAAGCGCAGCGCCGCGGTCCCTGTTTAGGCCTTCTTCTCGGTCTTCTTTGGCAGCAGGACGGCCTGGATGTTGGGCAGGACACCACCCTGTGCGATGGTGACGCCCGACAAGAGCTTGTTGAGCTCCTCGTCGTTGCGGATGGCGAGCTGCAGGTGGCGCGGGATGATGCGCGTCTTCTTGTTGTCGCGGGCCGCGTTTCCGGCCAGCTCGAGCACCTCAGCCGCGAGGTACTCCATGACGGCGGCGAGGTAGACGGGCGCCCCGGCGCCGACGCGCTCGGCGTAGTTTCCCTTGCGCAGGAGGCGGTGGATTCTGCCGACCGGGAACTGGAGCCCAGCCCTGCTTGAGCGGGACTTTGACTTGCCCTTGACTTTGCCTCCCTTTCCGCGTCCGGACATGGCGTTTGGCTAGTGGCGTAAGCGCTAAACACGTAACCGTAACGGTGCGAGCCGCAGCGAGTCGAGCAGCGGAGTGCGTGCGTGTGCCGGCGGCGGCGGGGTGGGGGTCCCTTTATGGGCTCGGGTGCGGCGGCCGGTTGCGCGCGCGCCCCATTGGTCGGCGGCCGCAACAGGGCGAGCTGGTAAAGGTGCGGTGTTGCGGTAGCGGCGGGTGCCACTGTGTGGGGAGACGCTGACTAGAGCGGAGCGCTTGCTGCCTGTTGTTGTACGTTCGAGATGCCGCCCAAGACTAGCGGGAAGGCCGCCAAGAAGGCCGGCAAGGCGCAGAAGAACATTTCGAAGGGCGACAAGAAGAAGAAGCGCAAGAGGAAGGAGAGCTATGCCATCTACATCTACAAGGTGCTGAAGCAGGTGCACCCCGACACGGGCATCTCGTCGAAGGCGATGAGCATCATGAACAGCTTCGTGAACGACATTTTCGAGCGCATTGCGGCCGAGGCGTCTCGCCTGGCGCACTACAACAAGCGCTCGACCATCACGTCCCGCGAGATCCAGACGGCTGTGCGGCTCTTGCTGCCTGGCGAGCTGGCCAAGCACGCCGTGAGCGAGGGCACGAAGGCGGTGACCAAGTACACGAGCTCCAAGTAAGGAGGAGGTTGTTACTTCGGCTCTTGGAAGGAAGGAAGGAAGGAAGGAAGGAAGGAAGGAAGGAAGGAAGCTCCCTCCGTTGCGAGAGCGGCAAAACGGCCCTTTTCAGGGCCACCAAATTGCCTTTGCGGGAAGAGCGGAATTGTTTGTGTGTGTGTGAGTGAGTGAGTGAGTGAGTGAGTGAGTGAGAGGGGCGGCATAGCTACCCGGTTTGGTTGGTTGCGAGGCAGCTGGTGGTGCTGCTGTGCCGTGGTGGTGTGGTCTCGAATGTGGTTGTGGTTGTGGTTACTGGGGTACGGCCGCGAGGGTTTGGTTGCCGCCGGTGTGACGTGGAATGCGTGCACGAGTCTTGGCGTGGTTGTTTGTCGACACACAGATAGATCGATAGGAGGTGTTGGTGCTGTCTGTGGCGCTGATTCATGTCTTTGTCTCCGTCTGCCCGGTTAGTCACGTGACTGCAATTGAAAGTCCTCGCGATTGATTGATTGTTGGATGTCACCGTTACGGCCGTCTGTTGTCACATCATACATGATGGCGAGGGTGAAATGTTGTGTTGCCGTCGACTATTCCCTTTGCTGTACGGCGCGTTGGTGTGTGTGTGTTGGTGACGTTTTAAATGGACGTGTCGTACTATCATCCATTACGAAGTCGCCAAGAAATGTACGGGCGGGTGGGGTAGGCGACACGCACGGTGGTGTACCTATTTGGCCCTTGATTTGATGATAGCCGTTTCTGCAGTTTGACTGATGATTGATTGGACTGTTGTGCGCACGCACGTCATTCACGGTGCACGTGTGTTCGGTTGAGTACAGTAAGCGTGAGGCTAGACGACGACGGTCGTTGTTTGTTGTTATGGGCGTACACGCGTTTCGTTGGTCTGTGTCCCCCGGTGTGAAATGGCAGGTGTGTCGGTGATGTGATCCGATCCGGCGGCTCTGAGTAACTGTCAATATCGGCGCGGTACACCGGCGTCATGGCAACGTGTCGGTGTTCACACCAGTCGCACTGTGGCACCGTCGGCGCCGCGAACGGTGACGAAAGGCTGACCTTTGATCGGTCGAGTGTCGTGTCTGGGCAGAACGTGTGGAATGAGCAAAACTGTTGGGGACGGAAACAATGGTGGAGGAGGGGAACGGAAAGTAATAAAACAAACAAAATGGAGAAGCAATCACCGGAAAACGAAGCAGGGAAAAACGGAGAGGCGCTGTCTATAGCAACGGAACGTTCCCGTGCATTGCAGCCGCACTGAAAGGCGTTTACGGCGCGGCTGCAGGTGTCGGCCGTGGTGACGGCTGAATTGCATTGCCTTCCCGGATGAAACGTTCGCCGACATGGCTCGGAGGAGGAATCTATGAGAATGCGTTGCCCTTGCCTGCCGTTTCGTGTGCCCTCCTGTTGTGTACGCTGTTGTTGTCCGGTGTAGCGAAGGGTGTGTATGTAGGGGTGTGTGTGTGTTTAGTGGGGAATTGGAAGGTCGATAGCTGCCGTCACGGTCAAGATAACGCAGTCAAAGGTGTCGCGAAAAAGTGTGTTAGCCGTGGTTGGTTGGTTCGTGTGTTTTAAAGAGAATGGACGAGAGAGAGAAAGTAGGTGGAGAGTGCGTTGCGTGTTGCCTAACTGCGTCCGCGAATATGGCAGTAGTTGGTGGTGGGCGTGCCCTTGCATGTGGCCCGGAAGGCGTGTCCGTTTCGCGGTAGTGGCACCGCTGCTGGCATATTCGGGAGATGGGAGGGGCGCGAAAGGAGAAAGGAGACGCGGAGGCTTTTAAAGACGGGGAGGGCGCGTGTGGGTGGCTCGCGCTGCGCTCGGCGGTTGTGTTTGTGCAACAAATGTGTTGCCGGGAGGGGACCGTTGTTGTGGTGCGGTTGTAGCCTCAGACGCGGCCGGCAGTGAACGTGAGACGACGGATGCGGGCCGGGGCGGCGCATGTCGCCGGTGCCATGCCTTTTAAGAGCCGCGTGGTCGGGGGTGTGCGCACCGTGTGTCGTGTTGCGAGACAGCATCATTTGTGCTGCGTGGCGTGGCGTGGCGTGGGGGCGAGGAGAGCGAGCCGCGCGGTGTGCTTGTGCGCCGGAGAATGGCACACTGCGCCTGCCCGTTGAGGAGGCCGATGGCCGTGGTGTGGTGGAAATGGAGCGCGTCGGACGTGCACCAATGAGAAAGAGAAACAAAGCGGCGACAACGAACGAAAGGGGGAGGGAGGCCATTGTGTCACATGCGGCGGTGGGAGGAAAAAAAAAAAAACAAACAAACAAACAAACAAGAAACGAAGACGTAAGAAAGAGGAGAAACAACAAAGAGAATGAGTCGTGCGTTCGCGAGGGGGGGTGCGCGTGTAACTCCGGTACGCGCAGTGCCGGAGCCCAACGGCTGTGTCGTCGACGCCAGTGCTTGTCGGCCGAATGGGTGCGGGAATAGAGGCAGCGTCGGCACGGAGAAGCAAGCAAGAAGGAAGGACGCACGCGCGCTGCGGCGTTTGGCGCGGTTTGCGGCTGGCGCCTTTGGTGGCAACGGCCGGGACAAGCAGCGGTGTATGGTGGTGTGCGGGGCGGACAGGGGCGGCGGCGGTGGTGGACTGGGAGGAGGCGAGGCGGCGCCGACGGTGGCGTGTGGTACGGCGAAAACGGGACGGACGGACGGCGGATGTTGGAGAGGCGCCGCGCACGCAGACACATGGAAGGAAGGAAGGAACGAACGCAAGGGAACAAATGGAGGGGGCGAATGTGGAGATGCGGGCAGGCGGTGGTGTTTGTGGGCATGTGGTGGGGAGAAGGGCGGGGGCGGGAGGACAGAGGCGAGGCGACTGCGTGCTTGCTCGCTCGCTCGCGTGTCTTTTGTTTTTGTGTTTGTTTTTCCATCGTTTGGTCGCCTTGGAGCCTGTCGGTCCCGTCCGTGTGTGGCCACGCTTCGGGTGCGTGTATGTTTGTACGTTTCGTTTGTTCGTCTTCTGCAGCAGAGGCGGTGCGCGGCAGTGGGAACGCCTGCCTGGCGGCTGGGACGGCCAGCAAATGCGGTTGGATGGGCGGCCACAGCACCGCACCTGTGCCCAAGGAGGCGACGCTGGCGGCGGGGCCCCCTCGGATGCGGCCGGCTGGGGGCTGTGTGCGCTGCCGCTGCCGCTGCCGCCGCCGCCGCCGCCGCCGCCGCCGCCGCCGCCGCCGCCGCCGCCGCCGCCGCCGCCGCCGGTGCTGGTGCTGGTGCTGGTGCAGCAGCAACAACGACGAACAACGAGTAAGCAAGAAGAGGACGAAGCGGATGGCTGGTGGGTGAGTGCATTTATTTAGGCGGTCGACAAGGCAGTGCGTGATGTGGCGTTGTGACGGGGGTTTGCTCACGTGGCCTCGTTTGTGTTGATGCGCAGGAAGATGAGATGCGGGCAGACGCAGACGCGTACAGAGAGACGAGCCCGGTCTGCAGCAGGATGTGTGGCGCGGCGCGCCGAGTGCAGAGCAGCGCGCGCCGCCTGGGCCGGGCTGGGCCCGCCCGGCGGCGGGCCGCGCTGTTGTCGCGGACGTGAGCGCCCCCTGGCGGGTGGTCGGAGGCGGCGCGGTGGACGTGTGTCCGGTTGGCCAGTGCACATTGCGAGTGGCTGGCTGGCGGTCGGCGGCGAGACGGGAGAGGAGGTATGTGTCGCGGGCGCCTTTGCTGCGCTGCGTCGTTGCGTGCCTGGGCGTGCGCCTGTCGACTGTGTGTGACTGTGTTGGGCGTTGTGCCACGTACGTGTGTGCTCGGCCGAAGGCGTCGGAAGAAAAAGAGAGAGAGAGACGGGCGGGAAAGTGGGTCGGTGTGCGTGCGTCGCCCGTGATGCGATGATGTCGCGTCATGTCATGTCATGTCTTTGCGAAACGGCTGCCGAGAGGTGTGTGGTGGCGAGCGGGAATGTGCGTTTGGTGGTTGCCGGCCGGCCGGCAGTTGTTGGTGGTTCCTCCTGTGTGGTTGTTTGTGCTGCTTTGATGGCAACGTGGAAGGACGCCGGTTTTTCCGTGCCTTGCGTGTGGTTGTGTCGACGGTGACTGGTTGGGGGTGTGCGCCGATGCACGTGCCATGTTGTTATGTTTGGGTCGTGAGTGTGTTTTTGGCTGTGTTGTTGTGTACGGGAAGGGGGAGAGAGGAGGAGGCGGCGGCGGCGGCGGCGGCGGCGGGGGTGATAGTGCGTGCAGTAGTGCCGTTGCGACGGGCGTCGGGTGGAGCCGTGCGTAGTGGCGGAAAGGTGTAGGTTGCGGGAAGCGAGCCCGTCGCGTGTCGTCGTCGACGACGGGGTCGCGTGCGCTGTGAATCGAGAGTGGCGGGAAAGGGGCAGCGTGCCGCTGTGTCGTGGTCGTTAGCAGAGGCCTGTGTGCCTGTCCGTTTGTTTTCTGTCGGACGCTTGGTGCGAGGTGTTTGTTTTGTTTTGTTGCCGCCGCCGCGGTTGTTTTTGTTTGTCGGCTGTGCTGTGTCGGTGGGTCGGCGAGCTGTTTTGCGGTGCGTGAATGTGTTGGTGCAAAAGTGGCGGCGGCGTCATGGCTGCGACCGCGACGAGCCGCGGGCGCGCCATTGATGATGTTGAACACAGAGCGGCTGTGTGCAATGGGAGGCCTTGTGTACGGGTAGCGGTGTTGTCGTACGTGCATCCGGCCCGGTGCGGAAAGCGCCGTTGCGGTTGCGGGTTGCCTCTGGTCGCGACGTGTGGTGCTCGGCTTTGTGGGTTTTTTTGGTGCCCCTTTGGCCGGTGGGTGGTGTTTGTTGTTTTGTGTGTGTGTGTGTGTGTGTGTGTGTGGTCGGTCTCTTTGGCGCTCGGTATATATCTGCCTCCTGCTCGGTCTTGTTGTCGACGTCGTCTGTAGTTTTTTGCGGCTTGCCGACGACCGACCGACCGAACTACTACCTACCTGTGACAGCTACGTGTGGCGCCCGAAGGTGAACGTAACGTGACCTCGGCGCCCTTAGCCTAACCTAAGATGTCCGGCCGTAAGGTAGGTGCGGCCACCTGACGCCTCACGTCCGAACGCTTAACCTAACTTTGACGCCTAACCTAACTTTAACCCTTAACCTAACCCACGTCCACCTAACGTAACCTAACCTAACCCAAGCGACGCCAACCCTAACCTAAGGTGTTGTACACTGCGAATGTCGAAGGCATGTTATAGTCTTAGGTGGAGAGCACTACACGCAACAAGCGGCTACACGGGTAGCAGGGGTTGTGTGGCGTGGGCTGGGCGGTTTTGTTAGGTTAGATGGCCTTGGGCAAGTACAGAAAGGGGGCAACAGCAGCCTCAACGGGTGCGGGGACCAAGCAGCAATCGGTATCGTTTGTTAATTGTCAACTGTCGAAGCTGCGTTGGTACAGTACCGGAACCGCAAGCGCTGACAGAGAAAGCACCGAAGCTCTGCAATCGTGATAAGGTACAGAAAGCTGGCTGACGCCAGGGATAAATTCTGCCGAAATTGTCACAAAGGTACAGACGGTGTTTTAGAAAGGCTCGATTGCATGCAACCGGTGGTGGTGTGTTCGTCGCTGTTTGAGTAGTAGTTTTGATCCTGTAGTGAAGTAGAGGTGGATGGTTCCTGTGAAATATTGTGGGTGGAGGTTACACCCAACAACCGAGCTAGGTTTAATAATAATTGGCTCCTTTGACCGACCTCCCGACGCAGCAGCATTAGTGGCAGAACAACGGAGAGACGGATTTTGGAAACACATTTCACATACATTTTCCTCAGCATGTTAGGGTCTTAGGTGGAGATTTCAATTTACCCGATATAGACTGGGACACTCAGATGATGTTCAGGACGGGTGGTAGGGGGACAGAGAGCATCGAGTGACATTATACTGAGTGCACTGTCCGAAAATCACCTCGAGCAAAATGAACAGAGAACCGACTCGTGGAGATAACATCGTGGACCTACGGATGACAAACAGACCCGAACGTGTTTCGACTCTGTATGTGCAGAACAGGGACGCAGTGATCATAAGGCCGTTGCAGGGAGGACGGTGTATCTATCTGTTTTGGCTAGCAAGAGTAATAGAAGGCAGATTTGCAGACGACCCGACAGATGAAAAGGCAAATGCCTGTTCCGACACTGACAATGTTGAGTGTTCATGGAGAAAGTGCAAGGCAATGGTAAAAATGCGTTTTTAGACAGGTACGTGCCGAGTGTCGAACTGTGAGGGATGGGAAAAAAAACCCACCGTGGTATACTACAACAACAACGTTAGGAAACTGTTGCGAAAGCAAAGAGAGCTTCACCCAAAGTTTAAACGCAGCCAAAACCTCCGAGACAAACAGAAGCTAAACGATGTCCAAAGTGTGAGCGTAAGGAGGGCTATGCGTGAAGCGTTCAGTGAATTCGAAAGTAGAACAAACCCTATGTACCGACGTTGACAGAAAATGCTAGGACGTTCCGGTCTTGCGTTGAATCAGTAAGTGGCTCGAAACAGCATATCCAGACACTCCGGCATGGTGATGGCATTGAAACAGAGGATGACACGCGTAAAGCTGTGAAATACCTAAACACCTGTTTCCAAAGCTGTTTCACAGAGGACGGACCGCACTGCAGTTCCGTCTCTAAATGCTCGCACGAACGAGAAACCGGCTGACATCGAAATAAGTGTCCAAGGAGGAATGGGAAAGTCCGCCGGACCCGACGGGATTACCAATTCGCGATTCCTACACAGGGTACGCGAAACAACCTGCCCCCCTTCTAACAGCCGTGTACCGCAAGTCTCTGGAGAGGAAGGGAGGGTTCCAAATGATTGGAAAAGAGCACAGGTAGTCCCAGTCGTCGAGCAGATGCGCAAAAACCATAGACCCATATCTCTGACGTCGATGTGTTGTAGAACATGTTGTTTGCTCGAGTATCATGTCGTTTGTGGAAACTCCAGAGTCTACTATGTAGGAATCCATGTTGGATTCCGGAAACAGCGATCGTGTGTGAGACCCCCAGCTCGCTTTATTTGCGCATGAGACCCAGAAAATATGAGATACAGGCTCCCAGGTGGATGCCATTGTCGTTGACGTCCGGAAGGCGTTCGATACAGCTCCGCACCGTCGCCTGATAAACGACGTAAGAGTCTACAGAATATCAGACCAACTGTGTGGCTGGATTGACGAGATGTTAGCAGACGGAACACAGCATGTTGTTATCAATGGAGAGACAGACGTCTACAGACGTTAAAGTAACCCCTGGCGTGCCACGGGGGAGTGTTATGGGACCATTGCTTTTCACAATTCATATCATATAAATGAGCTAGTAGATAGTGCCGGACGTTCCATGCGTCGTTTCGCGGATGATGTGCTGTATGTAGTATACAGAGAGGTTGCAGGACGATCGGCAGCGGATAGGCACCCGGTGCAGGGAGTGGCAACTGTCCCCTTAACATAGACAAATGTGATGTATTGCGAATATACAGAAAGAAGGATCGTTTATTGTATGATTGATTATATGATAGCGGGACAAACACTGGTAGCTGTGACGTCTGTAAAATATGTATCTGGGAGTATGCGTGCGGAATGATTTGGAAGTGGAATGATGATCAGATAAAAGTAATTGTTGGTAAGGCGGGTACCAGGTTGAGATGCACTGGGAGAATGCTTAGCAAAAATGTAGTCCATCAACAAAGGAGGTGGCTTACAAAAACACGCGTTCGACCGACCCATACGTGAGTGTTGCCCACCAGTGTGGGATGCGTAGCAGGTCGGGTTGACGGAGGAGATAGAGAAAGGTCCAACGTTTCGTCACAGGGTTATGTGGTAACCGTGATAGTTAAGTGGCAGACTCTGCAAGGGAGGCGCTCTCTGCATCGCGGTGTAGCTTGCTCGCCAGGTTTTCGAGAGGGTGCGTTTCCGGATGAGGTATCGAATATATTGCTTCCCCGTACGTATATACCTCCCGAGGAGATCCCGAATGTAGTAAAAGTAGAGAGATTCGAGCGCGCACGGAGGCTTTCAGACAGTCGTTGTTCCCGCGAACCATACGCGACTGGAACGGCAAAGGGAGGCAATGACGACAGTGGCACGTAACGTAAAAAGTGCCCTCCGCCACACACCGTTGGGTGGCTTGCGGCGTATAAATGTAGGAGGTCGGCTGTCGTGTGTGCTTGGAGGCAGATTCGGTGTGTCTGTAGTTGCGGACGGCGGTCAGCCCCCCTCGCGTAAGCGGCGAGGGGCGGCGGCGCTCGGTTGGCCGGTGCCGATGTTGCGCAGGCGGCGCCCGTTTTGTTTGCGGCGGGCAATTTTGTGAGAAAGGGGCGCGAATGTTGGCGGGCGAGGTGGCCCGACGGCTGCGGGCCGATCGGGAAACGGTGGGAGGGCGATGGGGCGGCGGAGGTGCGTTTGCACGGCCGGCATCGCCGCACGCCTCCGCTTGTGTGGCTGTGGCGGCGGCCGCGCTGGCCGGGCTGGCGCGGCGACGGTGTGGCACTTTTGCCGAAGGTTTGGCCATTGTGGCGGGTCGTCGGCTGGGGCTGTGGGGGCGGCATGTGGGCGGGGGCGGCGATTCTCGGCGGGCCGAGCCAGGCTGTAGCGCGCGGTAGCTGCAGTTTGGCCGTGGTTTGCGGCGCTGCCGTGGCGACTGGTTGGCGACTGTGGTGTGGCCGTGTGTAGCCCCATCCTCGGTGGTTTGAACGGCGCGGGTGGTTGCGGCGCAGGTTTGGGGCTGGTCCGCACAGGCTGTCGGACGTTGGGCGGTAGCAAGCGCGGGAGGCGCGGCGCGGCGGCGCGCAGAGTGGCGGCCGCTCTCTCGGCCGTCCGCGCCCGCCCGCGACACTGGCTGGGCCTGGCGGCGCGGCGGCTATTCTCTGCCGCCGTGCTTGCCGCCTGCCGCTCTCGCTCTCGCTCTCGTGTGTGTACGCGCGTCGTCGAAATAATGGCAGATCAGGCGGCTACGAACGAGACTGCTGCGGCACCCGCCGCCACCGGCACGACGAAGAAGGCCAAGTCTGCGGCGTCTGCGAAGAAGCCGCGCGCCAAGCCTGCGCACCCGCGCACCTCTGAGATGGTGACGGCCGCCATCAAGAGTCTGAAGGAGCGCGGCGGCTCGTCGCTGCAGGCGATCAAGAAGTACATTGCCGCGCACTACAAGCTGGACGCGGAGAAGCTGGCGCCCTTTATCAAGAAGTACCTCAAGTCGGCCGTCGTGGCTGGCGAGCTGGTGCAGACGAAGGGGAAGGGCGCGTCCGGCTCTTTCAAGCTTGCCGGCGCCGGCGGCGGGGCGGCCGAGGGCGGCAAGGCCCGTGCCGGCGGTGCGAAGAAGAAGCGCGCCGCTCCGGCCAGCAAGGAGAAGAAGGGCGCCCGTGCGGCCGGCGCAAAGAAGGCTGGTGGCGTGAAGGCGGCGACCGGTCGGAAGGCGGGCGCCGCCAAGAAGGCGTCTGCGGCGTCGGCGGCTCCCGCGGGTGCGAAGAAGGCGGCTGCGGCCAAGCCGGCCAAGGCCAAGTCGCCGTCGAAGGCGAAGAAGGCCGCGAAGGTTCCGACGAAGAAGCCGAAGGCGCCGCGCCCGAAGAAGGCGACGACGCCGTCTAAGGCGAAGGCTTCGCCCAAGAAGAAGAAGTGAAGTTAAAGTAAAGAAAGGAAAGGGGAAGGAAGGGAAGGGCTGGCGCTTGACCCCGTCGTCCCCCACCCCCCTCCCCCGCGTCGTCTAGTGGCGCGCGATGGCACGGCTGCGCGCGGCCCAAAACGGCCCTTCTCAGGGCCATCAGAGGACGTCGGGAAGGCGTTGATTGTCGTGCTTGGCGCGTTGTGTTGTCTTGTTTGGGTGGCCGTGCGTGCATGCGCCGGGGTGTGTGTGTGTGTGTGTGTGTGTGTGTGTGGGGTTGGTTGGTGTTTGTGTGGCGTTTCTGTATGACCCTTGTGGGTACTGTGTGCGTGCCGTGGTGGTTGGATTGTGGGGCCGGTGGCGGTAGGCGGCGGCGCGCGGTAGCGGAGCGGTTGTGGCCGTTTTGTTTTGTGTTTTGTATTTTGTGCGGCGGCCGACGGTTGGTTTCTCATGTTTCTGGAGACTCTGTTTGTTTGCTTGCTTTGCGGATGGCGCGTCTTGTTTGTTATGTGTGTGTCCTCTCTGTGTGAAAGGGGGACGGGGACGTTGAGACGTGGAAGTGGCCGGCGGGAATTGGGAAGGCGCGGTGGCGCCTCGGAGACGGCGGCGGCCAGCCACCCGTGGTGACGTCGTCCGGCTGTTTGTTTGTGTGTATTTGAAGGGGTGGGGTGGGATGACGTCGATTGTGATTGTTGGCGAGAGCGGCTGTGTACGGGAGGGAGGGTGGGGAATTGTGGTGGTTGTTTTAACGGGGCTAGAGAGAGAGGCTGGGCGGCAAGACCGACAAAAGTTTTGCTCGCGACGGAGAGATGTTAGTGGCCCTGAAAAGGGCCGTTTTTTTTGTGTTGCGCGCGTGCGGTGCCGTGCCGCGGCTAAGCGGTTTAGGCGCGCTCGCCGCGGATGCGGCGCGCGAGCTGGATGTCCTTGGGCATGATGGTGACGCGCTTGGCGTGGATTGCGCACAGGTTGGTGTCTTCGAAGAGGCCGACGAGGTAGGCCTCGCTGGCCTCCTGCAGGGCCATGACTGCGGAGCTCTGGAAGCGCAGGTCGGTCTTGAAGTCCTGGGCGATCTCGCGCACTAGGCGCTGGAACGGCAGCTTGCGGATGAGCAGCTCTGTGCTCTTCTGGTAGCGCCTGATTTCTCGCAGGGCGACGGTGCCCGGCCTGTAGCGGTGGGGCTTCTTGACGCCGCCGGTGGCGGGCGCGCTCTTCCTCGCCGCCTTGGTGGCGAGCTGTTTGCGCGGCGCCTTTCCGCCGGTGGACTTGCGGGCCGTTTGCTTTGTGCGGGCCATAGCGGTTAGCGGTGCGTGCGGTAGCGAAGCGTCCGGTGCTGCCTTGACAACGGGCCCGCGCGGGCCCGTGCTGCGCTTATATGCCCTCGGTGCGCGTGGTGGGGGGAGGGCGGGCCAGAGTCTATATAGGGGGGCGGCGCGCGCTCACGGCGCACCGTAGCCGACTCGCTAGCGCCGGGTGAGGAGCTGCCGCTTGTGCTTTTTTTGTTGCTTGAGGAGGAGGAAGAATGACAGGCCGCGGCAAGGGAGGAAAGGGGCTGGGCAAGGGTGGCGCCAAGCGGCACCGCAAGGTGTTGCGCGACAACATCCAGGGCATCACGAAGCCCGCCATCCGCCGCCTGGCTCGCAGGGGCGGCGTGAAGCGCATCTCTGGTCTGATCTACGAGGAGACCCGCGGAGTGCTGAAGGTGTTCCTGGAGAACGTGATCCGCGACGCGGTGACGTACACTGAGCACGCCAAGCGCAAGACTGTGACGGCCATGGACGTGGTGTACGCCCTGAAGAGGCAGGGGCGCACCCTGTACGGTTTCGGCGGTTAGGCAGGCAGCCGGTGTGCTGTGCTGTGGCCTTCCCGCGGCCGTGCCGTTGCCCGTGCTTGGTGGGAGAGACGAAAAACGGCCCTTTTCAGGGCCACCACACTGTTCGGAAATTGAAAAGTGCGAAAGGGTCTGTGTTGCCTGCCTGCCTCTGTGTGTGTGTGTTTGTTGTTGTTGTTGTTGTTGTTGTGCGCCTCTGTTGCTTTGCGTGCGTGCGTTCCGTTTGGAGTTTCGACGTGACGTGTGTGATGATGGATGCGGGAGGGCGCGGCTGAGTCCGGTGTGTGCGTGGTTTGTTTGTGGCGCGGGCCGGATCATCGATCGGATCAGCTGTTTGGTTTGGTTTGGTTTGTCCTGTGCCTGTGTGTTTGGAGAGCGCGCGCGGCGGCCCGCGTGTCGTCCGTCGTCGGGCCGTTACGCGCTCTTTTAATTATGAACATATTAACAATGATCACATCACATTATTGGTGTATTGATGTCGTTGTCGTTGTTTGGAACGCGACTGTGCGTGCGTGGAGGGGTGCAGAAAAAATGTGTGTGTGTTCGGCCACACGGGCTGTGGACAAGATGGCGGACGTGCGCCGGCGCTGTGGACGTTGTTGTAAAGTGCGGCGAGGACGACGGAAACTTTGCTTTGGACGTAGGTTTGTGTGGTGGCCCTGAAAAGGGCCGATTGTTGTGAGGCGAGCCGGCAAGGCAAAGGCGCGTTTGCGTTTGCGTGCAGGGAGCACGCAAGCGCAGCGCCGCGGTCCCTGTTTAGGCCTTCTTCTCGGTCTTCTTTGGCAGCAGGACGGCCTGGATGTTGGGCAGGACACCACCCTGTGCGATGGTGACGCCCGACAAGAGCTTGTTGAGCTCCTCGTCGTTGCGGATGGCGAGCTGCAGGTGGCGCGGGATGATGCGCGTCTTCTTGTTGTCGCGGGCCGCGTTTCCGGCCAGCTCGAGCACCTCAGCCGCGAGGTACTCCATGACGGCGGCGAGGTAGACGGGCGCCCCGGCGCCGACGCGCTCGGCGTAGTTTCCCTTGCGCAGGAGGCGGTGGATTCTGCCGACCGGGAACTGGAGCCCAGCCCTGCTTGAGCGGGACTTTGACTTGCCCTTGACTTTGCCTCCCTTTCCGCGTCCGGACATGGCGTTTGGCTAGTGGCGTAAGCGCTAAACACGTAACCGTAACGGTGCGAGCCGCAGCGAGTCGAGCAGCGGAGTGCGTGCGTGTGCCGGCGGCGGCGGGGTGGGGGTCCCTTTATGGGCTCGGGTGCGGCGGCCGGTTGCGCGCGCGCCCCATTGGTCGGCGGCCGCAACAGGGCGAGCTGGTAAAGGTGCGGTGTTGCGGTAGCGGCGGGTGCCACTGTGTGGGGAGACGCTGACTAGAGCGGAGCGCTTGCTGCCTGTTGTTGTACGTTCGAGATGCCGCCCAAGACTAGCGGGAAGGCCGCCAAGAAGGCCGGCAAGGCGCAGAAGAACATTTCGAAGGGCGACAAGAAGAAGAAGCGCAAGAGGAAGGAGAGCTATGCCATCTACATCTACAAGGTGCTGAAGCAGGTGCACCCCGACACGGGCATCTCGTCGAAGGCGATGAGCATCATGAACAGCTTCGTGAACGACATTTTCGAGCGCATTGCGGCCGAGGCGTCTCGCCTGGCGCACTACAACAAGCGCTCGACCATCACGTCCCGCGAGATCCAGACGGCTGTGCGGCTCTTGCTGCCTGGCGAGCTGGCCAAGCACGCCGTGAGCGAGGGCACGAAGGCGGTGACCAAGTACACGAGCTCCAAGTAAGGAGGAGGTTGTTACTTCGGCTCTTGGAAGGAAGGAAGGAAGGAAGGAAGGAAGGAAGGAAGGAAGGAAGCTCCCTCCGTTGCGAGAGCGGCAAAACGGCCCTTTTCAGGGCCACCAAATTGCCTTTGCGGGAAGAGCGGAATTGTTTGTGTGTGTGTGAGTGAGTGAGTGAGTGAGTGAGTGAGTGAGAGGGGCGGCATAGCTACCCGGTTTGGTTGGTTGCGAGGCAGCTGGTGGTGCTGCTGTGCCGTGGTGGTGTGGTCTCGAATGTGGTTGTGGTTGTGGTTACTGGGGTACGGCCGCGAGGGTTTGGTTGCCGCCGGTGTGACGTGGAATGCGTGCACGAGTCTTGGCGTGGTTGTTTGTCGACACACAGATAGATCGATAGGAGGTGTTGGTGCTGTCTGTGGCGCTGATTCATGTCTTTGTCTCCGTCTGCCCGGTTAGTCACGTGACTGCAATTGAAAGTCCTCGCGATTGATTGATTGTTGGATGTCACCGTTACGGCCGTCTGTTGTCACATCATACATGATGGCGAGGGTGAAATGTTGTGTTGCCGTCGACTATTCCCTTTGCTGTACGGCGCGTTGGTGTGTGTGTGTTGGTGACGTTTTAAATGGACGTGTCGTACTATCATCCATTACGAAGTCGCCAAGAAATGTACGGGCGGGTGGGGTAGGCGACACGCACGGTGGTGTACCTATTTGGCCCTTGATTTGATGATAGCCGTTTCTGCAGTTTGACTGATGATTGATTGGACTGTTGTGCGCACGCACGTCATTCACGGTGCACGTGTGTTCGGTTGAGTACAGTAAGCGTGAGGCTAGACGACGACGGTCGTTGTTTGTTGTTATGGGCGTACACGCGTTTCGTTGGTCTGTGTCCCCCGGTGTGAAATGGCAGGTGTGTCGGTGATGTGATCCGATCCGGCGGCTCTGAGTAACTGTCAATATCGGCGCGGTACACCGGCGTCATGGCAACGTGTCGGTGTTCACACCAGTCGCACTGTGGCACCGTCGGCGCCGCGAACGGTGACGAAAGGCTGACCTTTGATCGGTCGAGTGTCGTGTCTGGGCAGAACGTGTGGAATGAGCAAAACTGTTGGGGACGGAAACAATGGTGGAGGAGGGGAACGGAAAGTAATAAAACAAACAAAATGGAGAAGCAATCACCGGAAAACGAAGCAGGGAAAAACGGAGAGGCGCTGTCTATAGCAACGGAACGTTCCCGTGCATTGCAGCCGCACTGAAAGGCGTTTACGGCGCGGCTGCAGGTGTCGGCCGTGGTGACGGCTGAATTGCATTGCCTTCCCGGATGAAACGTTCGCCGACATGGCTCGGAGGAGGAATCTATGAGAATGCGTTGCCCTTGCCTGCCGTTTCGTGTGCCCTCCTGTTGTGTACGCTGTTGTTGTCCGGTGTAGCGAAGGGTGTGTATGTAGGGGTGTGTGTGTGTTTAGTGGGGAATTGGAAGGTCGATAGCTGCCGTCACGGTCAAGATAACGCAGTCAAAGGTGTCGCGAAAAAGTGTGTTAGCCGTGGTTGGTTGGTTCGTGTGTTTTAAAGAGAATGGACGAGAGAGAGAAAGTAGGTGGAGAGTGCGTTGCGTGTTGCCTAACTGCGTCCGCGAATATGGCAGTAGTTGGTGGTGGGCGTGCCCTTGCATGTGGCCCGGAAGGCGTGTCCGTTTCGCGGTAGTGGCACCGCTGCTGGCATATTCGGGAGATGGGAGGGGCGCGAAAGGAGAAAGGAGACGCGGAGGCTTTTAAAGACGGGGAGGGCGCGTGTGGGTGGCTCGCGCTGCGCTCGGCGGTTGTGTTTGTGCAACAAATGTGTTGCCGGGAGGGGACCGTTGTTGTGGTGCGGTTGTAGCCTCAGACGCGGCCGGCAGTGAACGTGAGACGACGGATGCGGGCCGGGGCGGCGCATGTCGCCGGTGCCATGCCTTTTAAGAGCCGCGTGGTCGGGGGTGTGCGCACCGTGTGTCGTGTTGCGAGACAGCATCATTTGTGCTGCGTGGCGTGGCGTGGCGTGGGGGCGAGGAGAGCGAGCCGCGCGGTGTGCTTGTGCGCCGGAGAATGGCACACTGCGCCTGCCCGTTGAGGAGGCCGATGGCCGTGGTGTGGTGGAAATGGAGCGCGTCGGACGTGCACCAATGAGAAAGAGAAACAAAGCGGCGACAACGAACGAAAGGGGGAGGGAGGCCATTGTGTCACATGCGGCGGTGGGAGGAAAAAAAAAAAAACAAACAAACAAACAAACAAGAAACGAAGACGTAAGAAAGAGGAGAAACAACAAAGAGAATGAGTCGTGCGTTCGCGAGGGGGGGTGCGCGTGTAACTCCGGTACGCGCAGTGCCGGAGCCCAACGGCTGTGTCGTCGACGCCAGTGCTTGTCGGCCGAATGGGTGCGGGAATAGAGGCAGCGTCGGCACGGAGAAGCAAGCAAGAAGGAAGGACGCACGCGCGCTGCGGCGTTTGGCGCGGTTTGCGGCTGGCGCCTTTGGTGGCAACGGCCGGGACAAGCAGCGGTGTATGGTGGTGTGCGGGGCGGACAGGGGCGGCGGCGGTGGTGGACTGGGAGGAGGCGAGGCGGCGCCGACGGTGGCGTGTGGTACGGCGAAAACGGGACGGACGGACGGCGGATGTTGGAGAGGCGCCGCGCACGCAGACACATGGAAGGAAGGAAGGAACGAACGCAAGGGAACAAATGGAGGGGGCGAATGTGGAGATGCGGGCAGGCGGTGGTGTTTGTGGGCATGTGGTGGGGAGAAGGGCGGGGGCGGGAGGACAGAGGCGAGGCGACTGCGTGCTTGCTCGCTCGCTCGCGTGTCTTTTGTTTTTGTGTTTGTTTTTCCATCGTTTGGTCGCCTTGGAGCCTGTCGGTCCCGTCCGTGTGTGGCCACGCTTCGGGTGCGTGTATGTTTGTACGTTTCGTTTGTTCGTCTTCTGCAGCAGAGGCGGTGCGCGGCAGTGGGAACGCCTGCCTGGCGGCTGGGACGGCCAGCAAATGCGGTTGGATGGGCGGCCACAGCACCGCACCTGTGCCCAAGGAGGCGACGCTGGCGGCGGGGCCCCCTCGGATGCGGCCGGCTGGGGGCTGTGTGCGCTGCCGCTGCCGCTGCCGCCGCCGCCGCCGCCGCCGCCGCCGCCGCCGCCGCCGCCGCCGCCGCCGCCGCCGCCGCCGGTGCTGGTGCTGGTGCTGGTGCAGCAGCAACAACGACGAACAACGAGTAAGCAAGAAGAGGACGAAGCGGATGGCTGGTGGGTGAGTGCATTTATTTAGGCGGTCGACAAGGCAGTGCGTGATGTGGCGTTGTGACGGGGGTTTGCTCACGTGGCCTCGTTTGTGTTGATGCGCAGGAAGATGAGATGCGGGCAGACGCAGACGCGTACAGAGAGACGAGCCCGGTCTGCAGCAGGATGTGTGGCGCGGCGCGCCGAGTGCAGAGCAGCGCGCGCCGCCTGGGCCGGGCTGGGCCCGCCCGGCGGCGGGCCGCGCTGTTGTCGCGGACGTGAGCGCCCCCTGGCGGGTGGTCGGAGGCGGCGCGGTGGACGTGTGTCCGGTTGGCCAGTGCACATTGCGAGTGGCTGGCTGGCGGTCGGCGGCGAGACGGGAGAGGAGGTATGTGTCGCGGGCGCCTTTGCTGCGCTGCGTCGTTGCGTGCCTGGGCGTGCGCCTGTCGACTGTGTGTGACTGTGTTGGGCGTTGTGCCACGTACGTGTGTGCTCGGCCGAAGGCGTCGGAAGAAAAAGAGAGAGAGAGACGGGCGGGAAAGTGGGTCGGTGTGCGTGCGTCGCCCGTGATGCGATGATGTCGCGTCATGTCATGTCATGTCTTTGCGAAACGGCTGCCGAGAGGTGTGTGGTGGCGAGCGGGAATGTGCGTTTGGTGGTTGCCGGCCGGCCGGCAGTTGTTGGTGGTTCCTCCTGTGTGGTTGTTTGTGCTGCTTTGATGGCAACGTGGAAGGACGCCGGTTTTTCCGTGCCTTGCGTGTGGTTGTGTCGACGGTGACTGGTTGGGGGTGTGCGCCGATGCACGTGCCATGTTGTTATGTTTGGGTCGTGAGTGTGTTTTTGGCTGTGTTGTTGTGTACGGGAAGGGGGAGAGAGGAGGAGGCGGCGGCCGGCGGCGGCGGCGGGGGTGATAGTGCGTGCAGTAGTGCCGTTGCGACGGGCGTCGGGTGGAGCCGTGCGTAGTGGCGGAAAGGTGTAGGTTGCGGGAAGCGAGCCCGTCGCGTGTCGTCGTCGACGACGGGGTCGCGTGCGCTGTGAATCGAGAGTGGCGGGAAAGGGGCAGCGTGCCGCTGTGTCGTGGTCGTTAGCAGAGGCCTGTGTGCCTGTCCGTTTGTTTTCTGTCGGACGCTTGGTGCGAGGTGTTTGTTTTGTTTTGTTGCCGCCGCCGCGGTTGTTTTTGTTTGTCGGCTGTGCTGTGTCGGTGGGTCGGCGAGCTGTTTTGCGGTGCGTGAATGTGTTGGTGCAAAAGTGGCGGCGGCGTCATGGCTGCGACCGCGACGAGCCGCGGGCGCGCCATTGATGATGTTGAACACAGAGCGGCTGTGTGCAATGGGAGGCCTTGTGTACGGGTAGCGGTGTTGTCGTACGTGCATCCGGCCCGGTGCGGAAAGCGCCGTTGCGGTTGCGGGTTGCCTCTGGTCGCGACGTGTGGTGCTCGGCTTTGTGGGTTTTTTTGGTGCCCCTTTGGCCGGTGGGTGGTGTTTGTTGTTTTGTGTGTGTGTGTGTGTGTGTGTGTGTGTGGTCGGTCTCTTTGGCGCTCGGTATATATCTGCCTCCTGCTCGGTCTTGTTGTCGACGTCGTCTGTAGTTTTTTGCGGCTTGCCGACGACCGACCGACCGAACTACTACCTACCTGTGACAGCTACGTGTGGCGCCCGAAGGTGAACGTAACGTGACCTCGGCGCCCTTAGCCTAACCTAAGATGTCCGGCCGTAAGGTAGGTGCGGCCACCTGACGCCTCACGTCCGAACGCTTAACCTAACTTTGACGCCTAACCTAACTTTAACCCTTAACCTAACCCACGTCCACCTAACGTAACCTAACCTAACCCAAGCGACGCCAACCCTAACCTAAGGTGTTGTACACTGCGAATGTCGAAGGCATGTTATAGTCTTAGGTGGAGAGCACTACACGCAACAAGCGGCTACACGGGTAGCAGGGGTTGTGTGGCGTGGGCTGGGCGGTTTTGTTAGGTTAGATGGCCTTGGGCAAGTACAGAAAGGGGGCAACAGCAGCCTCAACGGGTGCGGGGACCAAGCAGCAATCGGTATCGTTTGTTAATTGTCAACTGTCGAAGCTGCGTTGGTACAGTACCGGAACCGCAAGCGCTGACAGAGAAAGCACCGAAGCTCTGCAATCGTGATAAGGTACAGAAAGCTGGCTGACGCCAGGGATAAATTCTGCCGAAATTGTCACAAAGGTACAGACGGTGTTTTAGAAAGGCTCGATTGCATGCAACCGGTGGTGGTGTGTTCGTCGCTGTTTGAGTAGTAGTTTTGATCCTGTAGTGAAGTAGAGGTGGATGGTTCCTGTGAAATATTGTGGGTGGAGGTTACACCCAACAACCGAGCTAGGTTTAATAATAATTGGCTCCTTTGACCGACCTCCCGACGCAGCAGCATTAGTGGCAGAACAACGGAGAGACGGATTTTGGAAACACATTTCACATACATTTTCCTCAGCATGTTAGGGTCTTAGGTGGAGATTTCAATTTACCCGATATAGACTGGGACACTCAGATGATGTTCAGGACGGGTGGTAGGGGGACAGAGAGCATCGAGTGACATTATACTGAGTGCACTGTCCGAAAATCACCTCGAGCAAAATGAACAGAGAACCGACTCGTGGAGATAACATCGTGGACCTACGGATGACAAACAGACCCGAACGTGTTTCGACTCTGTATGTGCAGAACAGGGACGCAGTGATCATAAGGCCGTTGCAGGGAGGACGGTGTATCTATCTGTTTTGGCTAGCAAGAGTAATAGAAGGCAGATTTGCAGACGACCCGACAGATGAAAAGGCAAATGCCTGTTCCGACACTGACAATGTTGAGTGTTCATGGAGAAAGTGCAAGGCAATGGTAAAAATGCGTTTTTAGACAGGTACGTGCCGAGTGTCGAACTGTGAGGGATGGGAAAAAAAACCCACCGTGGTATACTACAACAACAACGTTAGGAAACTGTTGCGAAAGCAAAGAGAGCTTCACCCAAAGTTTAAACGCAGCCAAAACCTCCGAGACAAACAGAAGCTAAACGATGTCCAAAGTGTGAGCGTAAGGAGGGCTATGCGTGAAGCGTTCAGTGAATTCGAAAGTAGAACAAACCCTATGTACCGACGTTGACAGAAAATGCTAGGACGTTCCGGTCTTGCGTTGAATCAGTAAGTGGCTCGAAACAGCATATCCAGACACTCCGGCATGGTGATGGCATTGAAACAGAGGATGACACGCGTAAAGCTGTGAAATACCTAAACACCTGTTTCCAAAGCTGTTTCACAGAGGACGGACCGCACTGCAGTTCCGTCTCTAAATGCTCGCACGAACGAGAAACCGGCTGACATCGAAATAAGTGTCCAAGGAGGAATGGGAAAGTCCGCCGGACCCGACGGGATTACCAATTCGCGATTCCTACACAGGGTACGCGAAACAACCTGCCCCCCTTCTAACAGCCGTGTACCGCAAGTCTCTGGAGAGGAAGGGAGGGTTCCAAATGATTGGAAAAGAGCACAGGTAGTCCCAGTCGTCGAGCAGATGCGCAAAAACCATAGACCCATATCTCTGACGTCGATGTGTTGTAGAACATGTTGTTTGCTCGAGTATCATGTCGTTTGTGGAAACTCCAGAGTCTACTATGTAGGAATCCATGTTGGATTCCGGAAACAGCGATCGTGTGTGAGACCCCCAGCTCGCTTTATTTGCGCATGAGACCCAGAAAATATGAGATACAGGCTCCCAGGTGGATGCCATTGTCGTTGACGTCCGGAAGGCGTTCGATACAGCTCCGCACCGTCGCCTGATAAACGACGTAAGAGTCTACAGAATATCAGACCAACTGTGTGGCTGGATTGACGAGATGTTAGCAGACGGAACACAGCATGTTGTTATCAATGGAGAGACAGACGTCTACAGACGTTAAAGTAACCCCTGGCGTGCCACGGGGGAGTGTTATGGGACCATTGCTTTTCACAATTCATATCATATAAATGAGCTAGTAGATAGTGCCGGACGTTCCATGCGTCGTTTCGCGGATGATGTGCTGTATGTAGTATACAGAGAGGTTGCAGGACGATCGGCAGCGGATAGGCACCCGGTGCAGGGAGTGGCAACTGTCCCCTTAACATAGACAAATGTGATGTATTGCGAATATACAGAAAGAAGGATCGTTTATTGTATGATTGATTATATGATAGCGGGACAAACACTGGTAGCTGTGACGTCTGTAAAATATGTATCTGGGAGTATGCGTGCGGAATGATTTGGAAGTGGAATGATGATCAGATAAAAGTAATTGTTGGTAAGGCGGGTACCAGGTTGAGATGCACTGGGAGAATGCTTAGCAAAAATGTAGTCCATCAACAAAGGAGGTGGCTTACAAAAACACGCGTTCGACCGACCCATACGTGAGTGTTGCCCACCAGTGTGGGATGCGTAGCAGGTCGGGTTGACGGAGGAGATAGAGAAAGGTCCAACGTTTCGTCACAGGGTTATGTGGTAACCGTGATAGTTAAGTGGCAGACTCTGCAAGGGAGGCGCTCTCTGCATCGCGGTGTAGCTTGCTCGCCAGGTTTTCGAGAGGGTGCGTTTCCGGATGAGGTATCGAATATATTGCTTCCCCGTACGTATATACCTCCCGAGGAGATCCCGAATGTAGTAAAAGTAGAGAGATTCGAGCGCGCACGGAGGCTTTCAGACAGTCGTTGTTCCCGCGAACCATACGCGACTGGAACGGCAAAGGGAGGCAATGACGACAGTGGCACGTAACGTAAAAAGTGCCCTCCGCCACACACCGTTGGGTGGCTTGCGGCGTATAAATGTAGGAGGTCGGCTGTCGTGTGTGCTTGGAGGCAGATTCGGTGTGTCTGTAGTTGCGGACGGCGGTCAGCCCCCCTCGCGTAAGCGGCGAGGGGCGGCGGCGCTCGGTTGGCCGGTGCCGATGTTGCGCAGGCGGCGCCCGTTTTGTTTGCGGCGGGCAATTTTGTGAGAAAGGGGCGCGAATGTTGGCGGGCGAGGTGGCCCGACGGCTGCGGGCCGATCGGGAAACGGTGGGAGGGCGATGGGGCGGCGGAGGTGCGTTTGCACGGCCGGCATCGCCGCACGCCTCCGCTTGTGTGGCTGTGGCGGCGGCCGCGCTGGCCGGGCTGGCGCGGCGACGGTGTGGCACTTTTGCCGAAGGTTTGGCCATTGTGGCGGGTCGTCGGCTGGGGCTGTGGGGGCGGCATGTGGGCGGGGGCGGCGATTCTCGGCGGGCCGAGCCAGGCTGTAGCGCGCGGTAGCTGCAGTTTGGCCGTGGTTTGCGGCGCTGCCGTGGCGACTGGTTGGCGACTGTGGTGTGGCCGTGTGTAGCCCCATCCTCGGTGGTTTGAACGGCGCGGGTGGTTGCGGCGCAGGTTTGGGGCTGGTCCGCACAGGCTGTCGGACGTTGGGCGGTAGCAAGCGCGGGAGGCGCGGCGCGGCGGCGCGCAGAGTGGCGGCCGCTCTCTCGGCCGTCCGCGCCCGCCCGCGACACTGGCTGGGCCTGGCGGCGCGGCGGCTATGTCGTGGGCACGCCCGGAGTTCCGAGGATCGCTGAGTAGAGCTATGGGTGTGGCGGATCGCCGTTCGGCCGAGCCCGCTCGGTCGACGGCCCCATCCGGCCCCCCACATACGACGACTGGAGATGTTGGCGTGGCAGACCGCCGTCCGGAGGAGCGTGCTCCCCCGGCGGCCCCGTCTGACCCGCCGTCTACGACGACTCGGCCTCCGAACCCGGACCTCGAGTCAGGAGAAGATGATGATGTCATCGTCAACCTGGCAGATTTCCTGCCCACGAAGGACGGGCAATGGACGGCTGCCAGCGCACCGCATCTACCAGATGGCGGGCGGCGCAAACGGCCGATGTCCGCTGCTCAACCAGGCGCCAGAAAAGCAGCTAAGAAGAAGAGGCAGCCTACTGTCTCTACCACGGGAGGCAGAAGACGTGCCATCCGAGACGACAGCGAGGCAGGCGCCACCTGGACGACCGTTTCGTCCCGACGGGCGGCCAGACCCAGGGCGACGCCTTCCCCGCCGCCCACATCGACTGCAAACCGCTTCGGCGCGCTTGCAGACGACGAGAGGCCGGAGCAGCCAATGACCTCGCAGACGGCACCCACGACCGCTGCACAGGATGGCTGCTCTGATGACGATGTAGAGATGGCCCCCACCACCGGGCTATCTCATCGACGGCCGCCGCCGATAGTCTTTGAGGTGGCCAAAGACTACAAGCGTTTCCTGCAGCTCGTAAGGCAGTGGACGACTGCAGACTTCACACTGCGGGCTGCCCATGGAAACCTTGTGCGGCTGCAAGTCAGCAACACGCAGGACTACGTGAAGGTGACGTCGGAGGCGTCGAACCAGGGCCTGCACTGGTACACGCACGCCGCCGTCCCCGAGAGGCTACTTAAGGTAGTCGTCAAGGGCTTTCCCTTGGCGGCTGAACCAGACCTGCTAAAAGAAGAGCTGGCGGACCTTGATTTCCACGTCAGGAATGTGACGCGGGTCAAGTCCCACGTCAGCCATAAAGAGTCGCCTTCCCTGCTGGTGATAGCCACAGACACACCGGAGAACAGGCGGCTCTTCGAGCTGAAGAAGGTGGCCAACACGTCGGTCACCGCAGAGGGCCTCAAGCAGAAGAGGGGGCTCGTGCAGTGCTTCCGCTGCCAGGGAATGGGACACGTGGCTCGCCACTGTGCCTTTCCCGAGGCATGCGTGAAGTGCGCAGGCCCCCACGCAAGTGGGCTCTGCCCGCTACCAAGGACGCACACACCCAAGTGTGCAAACTGCGGCGGCCCGCACGTGGCAAGTTATCGCGGCTGTGAAGTGTTCATAGCCGCGGTTGCTCGCCAGCGCGGGAAGCCAGCACAGAAGTCTGCCGGCCGCTCCCACGGCCGTCCGCGCCCAGGCGCAAAACCGGCGAGGCGGCAGGCAACAGCGACTACCCAAAGGACAGCCGCAGGCGCTGACAACCACCCCACCAATGTGGGGAGCAGAAGAAGGCGCATCCGCGCCAGTAAACGTGCCCGAGAGGGCACACCCGAGGCCGAGCGTGTTCTCCCCCCCAAGGGGAAAATGCGGAAAGAAGAAGACGCCACAACAACGTGCGGAGGCAAGAGTGGAAACATGACTGCCTCCGCCCGTCCGATTGCTGCGCCAAGGCGAGACGCTGCAACTGCAGCGAACGAAGACATCCTGGTCGCAGCCGTCTCTGCACTGTCTGCGGCAATCGACAAGGTTGCAAACCTTGCCGAGACGCTGCAGCGAGTTGCAGAGACATTGATGACGGCCACACTAGCGGCCGCCAAGCAGCAGCCGCAGTGAGGCGCTCCCTGCGCCGTCCGCGCCGGGAGGACTGCAGTCGGCCCGCCACGGGCCAGCACCGTTGTCCGCACATGCGGGCACACTGAAGACAACCAAACCTGAATAGGGCCAAAGAGAAGACACCAACAAAAAACAGAAGAACCAAGAAAACTACTCGTCAAAGAGATGCTCTGGAGGCAATGCAGGGAAAGCCTGCAAATACTCCGACCAACCAGGGTGAACACCGCACACCCTGAAGAAGATGCTCTAGCGTCAGCGCGGCGGCTATTCTCTGCCGCCGTGCTTGCCGCCTGCCGCTCTCGCTCTCGCTCTCGTGTGTGTACGCGCGTCGTCGAAATAATGGCAGATCAGGCGGCTACGAACGAGACTGCTGCGGCACCCGCCGCCACCGGCACGACGAAGAAGGCCAAGTCTGCGGCGTCTGCGAAGAAGCCGCGCGCCAAGCCTGCGCACCCGCGCACCTCTGAGATGGTGACGGCCGCCATCAAGAGTCTGAAGGAGCGCGGCGGCTCGTCGCTGCAGGCGATCAAGAAGTACATTGCCGCGCACTACAAGCTGGACGCGGAGAAGCTGGCGCCCTTTATCAAGAAGTACCTCAAGTCGGCCGTCGTGGCTGGCGAGCTGGTGCAGACGAAGGGGAAGGGCGCGTCCGGCTCTTTCAAGCTTGCCGGCGCCGGCGGCGGGGCGGCCGAGGGCGGCAAGGCCCGTGCCGGCGGTGCGAAGAAGAAGCGCGCCGCTCCGGCCAGCAAGGAGAAGAAGGGCGCCCGTGCGGCCGGCGCAAAGAAGGCTGGTGGCGTGAAGGCGGCGACCGGTCGGAAGGCGGGCGCCGCCAAGAAGGCGTCTGCGGCGTCGGCGGCTCCCGCGGGTGCGAAGAAGGCGGCTGCGGCCAAGCCGGCCAAGGCCAAGTCGCCGTCGAAGGCGAAGAAGGCCGCGAAGGTTCCGACGAAGAAGCCGAAGGCGCCGCGCCCGAAGAAGGCGACGACGCCGTCTAAGGCGAAGGCTTCGCCCAAGAAGAAGAAGTGAAGTTAAAGTAAAGAAAGGAAAGGGGAAGGAAGGGAAGGGCTGGCGCTTGACCCCGTCGTCCCCCACCCCCCTCCCCCGCGTCGTCTAGTGGCGCGCGATGGCACGGCTGCGCGCGGCCCAAAACGGCCCTTCTCAGGGCCATCAGAGGACGTCGGGAAGGCGTTGATTGTCGTGCTTGGCGCGTTGTGTTGTCTTGTTTGGGTGGCCGTGCGTGCATGCGCCGGGGTGTGTGTGTGTGTGTGTGTGTGTGTGTGTGTGGGGTTGGTTGGTGTTTGTGTGGCGTTTCTGTATGACCCTTGTGGGTACTGTGTGCGTGCCGTGGTGGTTGGATTGTGGGGCCGGTGGCGGTAGGCGGCGGCGCGCGGTAGCGGAGCGGTTGTGGCCGTTTTGTTTTGTGTTTTGTATTTTGTGCGGCGGCCGACGGTTGGTTTCTCATGTTTCTGGAGACTCTGTTTGTTTGCTTGCTTTGCGGATGGCGCGTCTTGTTTGTTATGTGTGTGTCCTCTCTGTGTGAAAGGGGGACGGGGACGTTGAGACGTGGAAGTGGCCGGCGGGAATTGGGAAGGCGCGGTGGCGCCTCGGAGACGGCGGCGGCCAGCCACCCGTGGTGACGTCGTCCGGCTGTTTGTTTGTGTGTATTTGAAGGGGTGGGGTGGGATGACGTCGATTGTGATTGTTGGCGAGAGCGGCTGTGTACGGGAGGGAGGGTGGGGAATTGTGGTGGTTGTTTTAACGGGGCTAGAGAGAGAGGCTGGGCGGCAAGACCGACAAAAGTTTTGCTCGCGACGGAGAGATGTTAGTGGCCCTGAAAAGGGCCGTTTTTTTTGTGTTGCGCGCGTGCGGTGCCGTGCCGCGGCTAAGCGGTTTAGGCGCGCTCGCCGCGGATGCGGCGCGCGAGCTGGATGTCCTTGGGCATGATGGTGACGCGCTTGGCGTGGATTGCGCACAGGTTGGTGTCTTCGAAGAGGCCGACGAGGTAGGCCTCGCTGGCCTCCTGCAGGGCCATGACTGCGGAGCTCTGGAAGCGCAGGTCGGTCTTGAAGTCCTGGGCGATCTCGCGCACTAGGCGCTGGAACGGCAGCTTGCGGATGAGCAGCTCTGTGCTCTTCTGGTAGCGCCTGATTTCTCGCAGGGCGACGGTGCCCGGCCTGTAGCGGTGGGGCTTCTTGACGCCGCCGGTGGCGGGCGCGCTCTTCCTCGCCGCCTTGGTGGCGAGCTGTTTGCGCGGCGCCTTTCCGCCGGTGGACTTGCGGGCCGTTTGCTTTGTGCGGGCCATAGCGGTTAGCGGTGCGTGCGGTAGCGAAGCGTCCGGTGCTGCCTTGACAACGGGCCCGCGCGGGCCCGTGCTGCGCTTATATGCCCTCGGTGCGCGTGGTGGGGGGAGGGCGGGCCAGAGTCTATATAGGGGGGCGGCGCGCGCTCACGGCGCACCGTAGCCGACTCGCTAGCGCCGGGTGAGGAGCTGCCGCTTGTGCTTTTTTTGTTGCTTGAGGAGGAGGAAGAATGACAGGCCGCGGCAAGGGAGGAAAGGGGCTGGGCAAGGGTGGCGCCAAGCGGCACCGCAAGGTGTTGCGCGACAACATCCAGGGCATCACGAAGCCCGCCATCCGCCGCCTGGCTCGCAGGGGCGGCGTGAAGCGCATCTCTGGTCTGATCTACGAGGAGACCCGCGGAGTGCTGAAGGTGTTCCTGGAGAACGTGATCCGCGACGCGGTGACGTACACTGAGCACGCCAAGCGCAAGACTGTGACGGCCATGGACGTGGTGTACGCCCTGAAGAGGCAGGGGCGCACCCTGTACGGTTTCGGCGGTTAGGCAGGCAGCCGGTGTGCTGTGCTGTGGCCTTCCCGCGGCCGTGCCGTTGCCCGTGCTTGGTGGGAGAGACGAAAAACGGCCCTTTTCAGGGCCACCACACTGTTCGGAAATTGAAAAGTGCGAAAGGGTCTGTGTTGCCTGCCTGCCTCTGTGTGTGTGTGTTTGTTGTTGTTGTTGTTGTTGTTGTGCGCCTCTGTTGCTTTGCGTGCGTGCGTTCCGTTTGGAGTTTCGACGTGACGTGTGTGATGATGGATGCGGGAGGGCGCGGCTGAGTCCGGTGTGTGCGTGGTTTGTTTGTGGCGCGGGCCGGATCATCGATCGGATCAGCTGTTTGGTTTGGTTTGGTTTGTCCTGTGCCTGTGTGTTTGGAGAGCGCGCGCGGCGGCCCGCGTGTCGTCCGTCGTCGGGCCGTTACGCGCTCTTTTAATTATGAACATATTAACAATGATCACATCACATTATTGGTGTATTGATGTCGTTGTCGTTGTTTGGAACGCGACTGTGCGTGCGTGGAGGGGTGCAGAAAAAATGTGTGTGTGTTCGGCCACACGGGCTGTGGACAAGATGGCGGACGTGCGCCGGCGCTGTGGACGTTGTTGTAAAGTGCGGCGAGGACGACGGAAACTTTGCTTTGGACGTAGGTTTGTGTGGTGGCCCTGAAAAGGGCCGATTGTTGTGAGGCGAGCCGGCAAGGCAAAGGCGCGTTTGCGTTTGCGTGCAGGGAGCACGCAAGCGCAGCGCCGCGGTCCCTGTTTAGGCCTTCTTCTCGGTCTTCTTTGGCAGCAGGACGGCCTGGATGTTGGGCAGGACACCACCCTGTGCGATGGTGACGCCCGACAAGAGCTTGTTGAGCTCCTCGTCGTTGCGGATGGCGAGCTGCAGGTGGCGCGGGATGATGCGCGTCTTCTTGTTGTCGCGGGCCGCGTTTCCGGCCAGCTCGAGCACCTCAGCCGCGAGGTACTCCATGACGGCGGCGAGGTAGACGGGCGCCCCGGCGCCGACGCGCTCGGCGTAGTTTCCCTTGCGCAGGAGGCGGTGGATTCTGCCGACCGGGAACTGGAGCCCAGCCCTGCTTGAGCGGGACTTTGACTTGCCCTTGACTTTGCCTCCCTTTCCGCGTCCGGACATGGCGTTTGGCTAGTGGCGTAAGCGCTAAACACGTAACCGTAACGGTGCGAGCCGCAGCGAGTCGAGCAGCGGAGTGCGTGCGTGTGCCGGCGGCGGCGGGGTGGGGGTCCCTTTATGGGCTCGGGTGCGGCGGCCGGTTGCGCGCGCGCCCCATTGGTCGGCGGCCGCAACAGGGCGAGCTGGTAAAGGTGCGGTGTTGCGGTAGCGGCGGGTGCCACTGTGTGGGGAGACGCTGACTAGAGCGGAGCGCTTGCTGCCTGTTGTTGTACGTTCGAGATGCCGCCCAAGACTAGCGGGAAGGCCGCCAAGAAGGCCGGCAAGGCGCAGAAGAACATTTCGAAGGGCGACAAGAAGAAGAAGCGCAAGAGGAAGGAGAGCTATGCCATCTACATCTACAAGGTGCTGAAGCAGGTGCACCCCGACACGGGCATCTCGTCGAAGGCGATGAGCATCATGAACAGCTTCGTGAACGACATTTTCGAGCGCATTGCGGCCGAGGCGTCTCGCCTGGCGCACTACAACAAGCGCTCGACCATCACGTCCCGCGAGATCCAGACGGCTGTGCGGCTCTTGCTGCCTGGCGAGCTGGCCAAGCACGCCGTGAGCGAGGGCACGAAGGCGGTGACCAAGTACACGAGCTCCAAGTAAGGAGGAGGTTGTTACTTCGGCTCTTGGAAGGAAGG